>NW_004524988.1:87627-88500 GCF_000260255.1 Octodon degus | reverse complement strand
ACTGTCTCATTGCTGTTTATCAATAAAACTTTAAAAAAAAAGAAGAGACTAAAAAAAAAATCTAACCATATACAACCTTGAAACAGGACAGTCCCACAACATTCATTTTCCTGTCTCCAGCCTTCATTAACCACACTTTTCTTCTTAAACAATCATCTACCTGAGAGACAGCACAGCAGCAAATTGCACATCATGACAAACAGGCCGTATTCAGAAGACCATAATGACAGGCACACCAAGCATGAAACTACTATTACAAATTGGTATCTTCAGTGCAGTTGCTTGGTTCACAGGTGTCAGTGTATATAGTTAGTCAGGGTGAGAATCTTTCCAAGTAGCTGCTAGATTCAAAAATCTTCTGGACAGTCTCAGGACCACTGCCCTGTCCATCTTCTACATATAACTCAATGGCATGTCACTGTCATGTTTCCTAGCTCTTCTCCTTTCCCTCTCTTAAGTAGTTAGTCCTTGAGTTCTTGCTTTCCTTTTACTTGTATTATACTTTTCTATTTGTATTTCTTCTTTGAGCTCTTATACTAGGGAAATTACGATATTTACACATTTGTGTCTGGTTTATTTCACTTATGAGTATATCTTCAAGTGGCATCCACTTCAATATATAGGCTTTGAGTTTCTCATTCTTTTTAGATGAGTAATACTCCATTGCATAAATATACTACATCTTTTCCATCCATTTCTCAGGTGATGGGCATCTTGGTTGTTTCCAAGATTTGGCTAACACAAAATTTGCTGATATAAACATAGGCACACATATATCACTATGATATGATGTTTTCAGATCCTCCCGGAAAATTCTCAGTAGAGGAACAGCTGGTTTAAATGGGATTTCCGGTCCAAGTTTTTTTTTTTTTT
>NW_004524988.1:69720-81187 GCF_000260255.1 Octodon degus | reverse complement strand
CAGCAGTGGAGAAGAGTTCCTTTTTCGTCACAGCCTCTTCAACATTTCTTGTTGCTTGATTTCTTTATGATAGCTATTCTTTCTGGGGTGAGATGATATCTAAATTTTGTTTTAATTTGCATTTCATGGAATGCTAGTGATGTGGAGCATTTTTTCATATATTTATTTGCTTCTTAATTTCATCCTCTGAGAAGTGTGTGTTCATCTCAGATGCCCATTTATGGACTGGGTGTTTAAATTTGGGGGCCCTAGTGCTTTTTAGTTCTTCAAAATTCTAGAGAGCATACCTTTATGTGAGTACTTATTTGTCATGATTTTTTCCAAGTTTGTGGGTTGTCTTTTCACTTTGTTGGTAATTTCTTTTGACGAGAAAAAACTTCTCAGTAAGAGCAGGTCCCAGTTGTTAATTCTTTCAACTATTTCCCATGCTATTTGCTTTTCTTCATGAACTCTTTGCCTACCCCTATGTCTTCAAGAGTTCCTCCTATTTTCTCTTCTAGGACATTTAGTGTCTCTGTTTCAATGTTTAGATCTTTAATCCATTTTGACTTTAGCTTAGTGCATGGTAATAGATCTGATTCTAGTTTTAATTTTTGACATGTGGAGAGCCAGTTTTTCCAGCACCGTTTTTTAAAGAGGCTATCTTTCTTCCAGTGAATATGTTTGGCCCCTTTGTCAAACATAAGGTGTCTGAGTGCGTTCGTAGAGGCTTCACCATCTTCCAATCTATTCCATTGGTCCTCAAGTC
Organism: Octodon degus; assembly: GCF_000260255.1. Lineage (NCBI taxonomy): Eukaryota > Metazoa > Chordata > Mammalia > Rodentia > Octodontidae > Octodon > Octodon degus. The sequence goes on along the minus strand of NW_004524988.1, from coordinate 80,439 downwards.
TATTTTGCTGCCAGGACCATGCTGATTTTATCACATTAGTCTTGTAGAATAATTTCAAGTCAGGAATTGTAATGACTCCTGGTTTGTCTTCATTGCCCATGATTGCCTTTGCTATTATAAGTCTTTTCTGGTTCCAAATAAATTTTACCTTGATTTCTCTAGCTTTTGGAGTCATGTTGGTGGTAGTTTGATTTGGGTTGCATTAAATCTATAGAGCAATTTCGGGAGTATGGCCATCTTCCCAATGTTGGTTCTTCCTACACAGGAGCATGGAACATCTTTCCATTTTCTGAAATCCTCTACAATCTCTTATTTAAGAGTACAGTACACTGACAAAGGATCTACAATCTGAGGTACAGGATCTCAGAATTAATCCTGAGGTGATCTGACTGATATTATCAGATCCAAAAAGCTACAAACCTTGTTGCATAGGTCTTGCTTTATCTTGTTCTTAACCATCCAGCAGAAAAGTATAAAAACGAAGTACAGGAAGTAAAGCCATGGTGATATGTTGAGCTGTAGGGGAATCAGTTCAACAATATGTTGAACTGCCAGTCAAGCGGAAGACCCAATACTATTATGGACTACTGGACTCTTTTAGAATATTTTGTTGAGTTAACACACCTATAATATTCAAATGACAGAACTAAATAAAAAGGGGGATACAGATGAATGTCTACTTTATGTCTTTGTGTTCAAAATGGTTAGGATACATATATAGTTACATTCTCTTAATGAATAGTGACATTTGTTCTAGTAATGTTTGTAAATGGGATATCATGTCCGCATCTTCTACAGCAAATGACAGTAGGAAGACAGTATGCAATGTGTTAATTACTGAAACTGTCATACCAATTTGATTTGAAACTCTCTCATTGCTATTTGCGTCTCAATAAAATTATGGAAAATAAATAAATAAAATTGTATTGCCAAAAGAAAGAGTACAATAATTTACCTTGAAAAGATCTTTGACTACTTTAGTTAGATTAATTCCAAGGTATTTCATTTTCCTCGGTGCGATTGTATAAGGTATTGTTTCTGTAATTTCCCTCTCATTGTTTGTTATGTGTGTAGAGGAATGCTATTGATTTTGGGTATTGACTTTCTATCCTGCTATGCTATTGAATTTCTGTATTGATTCTAGTAACTTCTTGATGGAGTTCCAAGTAAAGTATCATGTCATCTGCAAATAATGATAATTTAACTTCTTCTTTACCTATTCCTATTCCTTTTATTTCTTTCTCTTGCCTAATGGCGGTAGCTAATGATCCCAGATCTATATTCAATAGAGTGGTTTTAGAGGACATCTTTGTCTTGTACCAGATCTAAGAGTACAAGTTTTCATTTTTCCCCATTTAGAATTATGTTAGCCATTGCGTTTTAATAAATGGTTTTCACCAGATTGAAGTAGAGGCCATCTATTCCAATTTTCTGTAGGACTTTGAACATGAATGTGTGTTGGACTTTGTCAAAAGCCTTTTGTGCATCAATGGAGATGATCATGTGGTTTTTAGTTTTTGCTCTATTGATATAGTGTATTACATTTATAGATTTTAGAATATTGAACCATCCTTGCATCCCTGGGATGAATCCGACCTGGTCAAGGTGTACGATCTTCTTGATGATTTGCTCTATTCTATCGCTAGGATTTTATTGAGGATTTTTGTATCTGTGTTCATGAGGGAGATTGGCCTGTAATTCTCTTTCTTGGTTGCATCTCCCCCTGGTTTGGTATCAGTATAATACTTGCCTCCAGGAATGATTTTGGGAGGATTGCTTCCTTTTCAATTTCATGGAAGAGTTTGAGGAGTATAGGGACTACATCTTCTATAAATTTCTTGTAGAATTCAGCTGCAAATCCATCCAGACCTGGACTTTTCTTTGTTGGTAGGTTTTTTTTTTTTTTACAGCGTGCATTTCATTGACTGTTATTTTGTTATTGAGAGTGGTTTTATCTTGTTGATTCAGTTTTGGTAATTTGTAGTGTTCTAGGAATCTGTCCATTTTGTCTATATCTTCTATTTTGTGAGAGTAAGGATTCTCAAAGTAGCTATTGGTAGTCTTCTGAATTTCCGCTGGGTCTGTGGTAATTACACCTTTTTTTTCCTTATTTCTTGTATTTGAATTTTTTCTTTCCTCTTTTTGAAGAGGTTAACTAGGGGCTTATCAATTTTATTTAATCTTTCAAAGAACCAGCTTTTTGCTTTTTTAATTCTTTGAATTGTTTTCTTCATCTCAATTGAATTAATTTCTGCTCTAATATTCATGATTTCTTCCTGTCTTTAGGCTCTAGGTTTGGTTTGCTCTTCCTTTTCTAGTTGTTGAATGTGCAGCATTAGGGTATTTGTTTGTTCCCATTCTGTTTTCATACTATGTGAGTTCACAGCTATGAATTTAACTCTGAGAACTGCTTTCATCGTATCCCATAACTTCCCATAAGTTGTGCTTAAGTTTTCATTGAATTGTAGATATTGTTGAGTTTCTTGTTTAATTTCATATGTAACCCATTGGTTGCTGAGTAGGGTGTCATTTAATGTCCATGTATTTAAGGGTTTTTTTCTGGTTTCTTTTGTCTTTTATTTCCAGTTTCATTGCACTGTGGTCAGACTATATGCATGGGATAATTTCTGTTTTCTTGCATGTACTTAAGCTTGACCTATGGACCAGTATGTGGTTTATTTTAGAAAATGACCTTTGTGCAGCTGAGAAAAATGTGTTTTCAGCTGTGTTTGGGTAGAACACTCTGTATATGTCCACCAAGTCCATTTGTTTCAAACTCTGGTTCAGTTCTGTTCTTTGCTAATTTTTTTCTGGTTGTCCCATCCTTTTGGGATTAGGAGGTGTTAAGGTCTCCTGTTAAGATTGTGGTATTTGGTATTAGATTTTTCATGTCCAGTAAGATTTTCTTTATATATTAGGGTGCTCCAGTGTTTGGGTCATACATATTTATGAGTGTTACCTCTTCTTAATTTTTCCCCTAACGAGTATATAGTGGCATTCTTTATTGTCATTTGATCATTCTTGGTTTGAAGTTGAGACTGTCTGAGAATAAGATTGCTAACCCTGCTTTTTTTTTGAGTTGGTAAGGCATGTAATATTGTTTTCCATCCTTTGACTTTCAGCCTATGAATGTCTTTATGAGTGAAATGTGTTTCTTGTATACAGCACATTTTTGGATTTTGTTTCCTAATCCACTGTGCCAGTCTATTTCTCTTAATTAGTGAATTGAGTCCATTTACATTGATGGTTAGAATTGAAATGCATTGACTTATTATTGACATGTTATTTGCCTGTTGTTGTTTACTCCTTTTTGTCCTGTGTTTAACTGTTTGCCCTATGTAGTTGATTGCTTCTGATCTCATTCTTGGAGTTCTGATCATTTTGGTCCCTCTCTAGTACGTCTTTCAGGAGCCTGTGTAGGGTTGGCTTTGTCATCATGAAATTCTTTTGTTTTTCTTTGTCATGGAAGTATTTCACTGCTCACTTAAATTTGAAATAGAGTTTTGCAGGGTATATTAGTTTGGGCTGGAATTTGTTTTCATGGAGGACTTGAAGTCCTCTGCTCCATTTTCTTCTTGCCTGCATTTTTTTCGAAGAGAATTCGGCAATAATTCTGATGGGTTTTCCTTTGAATGTGATCTGCTTCTTTTCTATAGCGGCTTTCAATAGATTACTCTTGTGCTGAATTTCTGGGATCTTGACTATTATATGTCTCGGTGTGTTTTTAAATATGTTGAGGTTACTTGGTGTTCTGCATGCTTCAGTAACTCAATGGAAGATTGTTTCCTCATATTTGGGAAGTTTTCTGCTATTACTTCTGCCCATATTTTTTAATATCATTTGTATTGACTCCTTCTTTCTCATTGATGCCTATTTGTCTCACATTGTTCATCTTTGCATCGTCTTGTAAGTGATGAATTAGTTTTTCCTGCATTCTTGTTTTTAAGGTATCTCTTCTTACCTTTTCACTAGCTGCACCAGCATCTTAAAGATCTGAAACGCTGTCTTCACTTTCACTCAAACAGTTTTGCATGCTTGTGATAGAGATTTTAAGTTCCTCTATATCTCTTTGATGCTGCTTCATGCTACCAATTTCTTTCTCGTGTGGCTCATTCAAGGAATTCATGATTTTTCTAATCTTCTCTATTTTTTTATCAATGTCTTCTTGGGAAGCAGTTATTAATTCTTTTACTGCAGTGTTCTTTTTAGATTATGTTTCCTCCCTATGTTTCTGTAGTTGATTCTTTACTTCAGATGCTACGAGTTCAGAGAATTCTTTTTTTATTTCAAAAAAAGAGTTCTGCTGTGAGTTCCTCTATAACTTTCTGCTATTGTTTATTTCTATCGCCGCTATTAATTCATACATTTGTGCTGAGCTAGTGGAAAAGAATTTCTCTCTGAGTTCCTCTATAACTTTCTGCTGTTGCTTATTTACTATTGACTCTATTAATTCATAAATTTGAGGTGAGCTAGTGTAGTCTGCACTTGTTCTGTGTGGGCATTGGTTTTCCTCCATATGTTTCTGCACTTGATTCTTTACTGTAGATGCCATTAATTCAGGGATTTCTTTCTGCATTTCCAATCTGAGTTCCTCTATACCTTTCTGCAGTTGTTTCTGTTTTTCAGAAGCTGTTGATTCATTGATTTCAGCTGTGTGATTCCCAATATTTTCTGTGTCAATGTCCTCTGCACTTGTTGTGGGTGGGCTTGCTGTCTGAGATTACATTTTACTACTTCTTCTTGTCATTTTGTGTAGCACTGTCTTCTTTCCTTTGTTGTAGAGCTTTAGTGCAGTTATAACCTTAGCACCTACTGAAATTCAGGTGTAGATCTACAATGTTTGGATTTATCCAGTTTTGCCTGGCTAGGTTCTGGCTGCTGTGCTCAGCTCCTTCCTGCTGCTGCTCTTGGGAGTGATACTGTTGTGCCCCACTGGCAAGATGTTCTGCTCCTGGACTATCTGGGTGATTCTGTACCCTACTCTCTCTTCAGGGGTTGCAGCTGCATTGTATCACCCCAGGCCTGTATGCCAGGCCTGAGCTGAGTCTGGAGGGGACAAAGTGGAGTAGTGTGGAGAGGAAGCTCTCCCACACAGTCACCGGGGCCTGGGCTAGGACTGGATCTAGGGGTCCCCAGTAAGTGGCACAAATTCTCACTGGTCAGACAGGGTGGGTGTGCGGTTCTGCGGGGTGGTGATGGGAGTCCCAAAGGGGTGGAAGATGGTCTTACCGATGTGTGCCTTGGCTGGGACAGGCAGGTCCCACTGCCCCAGTGTAGCAGGAAGATCTCTCATCCACTCACCGGGGCTAGGACTTTATATGGAGGTCCCCAGAACACGACAGAAATTCTCACTCAGCAGACTGGGTGGCGGGAGGTGCTGTGGAGTGGTAGTGGGCTCCCAAGTGGTGGAAGAGTGTCTCACCCTCGCTGCGCCTGGGCTGGGACTGGTAGGTCCCTCTGGTGCAGGATAGAAGAAAGCTCTCCCACACACTCACTGGGGCCTGGGCTAGGACTCTGTAGTTTCTTTTTAAAGGAAAGATTTATTTTGGTTCAGTTTCCAAAGTTCTCAGTCCAGGTTTGGCTGACTCAAATACCAAATTGGTATAGTGGAAGAGCCTGCTGTGGAAGAAAGCTGTCCGTATCATGGCGGCCAGGAACCAGAGAAAGAAATGAAGAGCCAGAAAGAGAGACACACTCCTCAAGGTCACCAGTGACCCACCTCCAGCCAAGCCCTGCCTCCTTACAGCAGGTCAGTTATGAACGCTCGAGTGGACTTATCCACTGATGAGTATGGCAGCCTATAATCCAATCATTGTTCAAAATCTTAGTGTTTTTTATGCATTAAATCTTTGTGGTATGTGACCTGAGGAGAAGGCCCCTATAGGGCCATGACAGGGTGATATGATCTACTTTCAGGAGAGGATGACCTCCCTGAGGAAATGTGTTTTACAATACTATGCAAGAACAACTAATGTGACATCTGCTGTAATTGCAGAATTTATGTGTTGTCAACTGCAGATGCAATGTTGTATAGTGGATTTCCAAAACTTACTCATCTTGTATAACTGGAACAATTCCTGCTCCTTAGCAAAGTTATCCTTCCTCTCCTCCACCTGAGTCCCTGAGACCTACCATGTAACTCTAATTCTATGAGTTTCTATTTTGGATTCCTCACATGAGGGAATCATGCTGTATTTATCTTACTGTGAAGAGTTTATTTCACAGTGATATTCACAAGAGCCAGCATGTAGTCCCAGAGATTGACCTAAATGTCCATGGATGGGCAAACAGGTAGAGAATATAGGGATACACATAGATTATTATCGGGCTTTAAGGAATGAAACCCTGTAATATGTTGACATATGAGTGAACCTTGAAGAAACTATTCAGGGGAAGTAATTATGCACGCAATAGAGGCACAAGCTTAAAATTCGACTGATGTAACAAGCCACCTACAGTAGGCAAATTCAAACAGTGAGAAAATAGAATAGAGGTTACCAGAACCCAGAGGGAAGAAAAATAAGGAGTCCTTTGTGAATTGGTTACAAAGTACCTGTTTGCGATAGAGTTTTGAGAACAAATAGGGGTGGGATAGATGTACAGCAATGTGAGTTTACTTACCACTGAATTGTTTTTTTAAGAGACTATGAAATAGTAGAAGAAAAAAAAGAAATGATACAGAATTTCACTAAACAAAATAACAATTCGATAATAGTTGTCATATTTCATAATGTTGTTTTAAACTAGTTGTTGAGATTACCAGAAATAAGCAAGCAAAATTGTTTTTAAAAATTTATGAAAAATTAAAAAGACAAAAAATTAAGCTTTAACTATTCCTTTCAGTAGGCAAGCAGAAATCAGCAGTATAATTATCCAAACTATCCTGTATATATAAATACATTTTTTTCTTTTTTCTTTTTTGGCAGAACTGGGGATTGAACTCAGGCCCTTGTGCTTGCCAGGGAAGTGCTTATTCCATTGAGCCATCTCCCTGGCCCCTTTTTCCTCCTTTTTTTCTTTCTTTTGTCCTTTTCCTAACTCCAGTTTTTCCTTCCCCTTGCAGAGTCCTTTCCTTTCACAGTGTCTATTGCACTTTTCAGATTTTATTTACACTTTCAGGTTCTTACACTAGTGAGACAATATATTTGCATATGCATCTCTGATTTATTTCACTTATAAGTATCATCTTTAGTTGCATCCACTTACCTATAAAAGCCTTGACTGTATCTTTTTTTAATAGCTGAATAATACTTCATTGTCTAAAAACAGCACATCTTTTTAGTCTATTCTGCAGTTGATGGCATTTGGGTTGTTTCCAAGATTTAGTTATGACAAACTGCACTTCAATAAACATGAGTGCACATATATCCTTGGGGTATGATGATTTCAGTTCTTTTGGAAAAATGCCCGCAAGCTGGCTTGAGTGGGACCTCCAATCATAGCTTTCTGAGAAATCTTCACGCTGATTTCCGCAGAGGTTGTACCAGTCTGCACTCCCACCTACAGTACAGAAGGGCTCCTTTTCCCCACAGCCCTTCCAGCATTTATTATAGATTAAGTCCTTGATGATAGTCAGTCTTTCTGGGGTGAGATGGAATCTCAGTGTTGATTTAATTTGTATTTCTCAAATGACAAATGATGTTGAACATTTCTTTCAAATATCTATTTGCTATTTGTATTTCTTCATGTGAGAAATGTATATTTATGTCAGATGCCCACTTTTGGATTGTGTCTTTGAATGTGAGGAGCCTGATGTTTTTAAATTCTTTACATGTTGTGAATACAAGTCCTTTATCTGAGGGACAATGAGTAAAAGGTTTTTTCCCAATTTGTGGGTTTTGTTTTTACTCTGTTAGTGATTTCTTTTGACATGCAGAAACTTTTCAAAATGATGATGTCCTTATTGTTGATCCTTTGAAGAATTTCCTGTGTAGTTTGGTTTTTGTTCACAAATTCTCCACCTGCCTGTATGTCTTGAAGATTTCTACCTATTTTCTCCTCCAGTACATTTAGTTTTTCTGTTTTAATGTTTACATCTTTGATCATTATTGACTTTAGCTGATAGACATGAGTCTAATTAGAGTCTTCAGCACACGGAAAGGCAGTTTTTCCAGGGCCATTTATTGAAGAGGCCATCTTTCTTCCAGGGAACACATTTGGCCCCTTTGTCAAAGATAAGGTGGCTGAATGTGTTGTAGTTGTGTCTGCATCTTCTAATCTGCTTGGTTGATAGTCAGGTCTGGTTATTTTTTTCTTTTTTTAGCGGTCACCTTTTAGTGAGCATAAATTCTTTTTTTTCCATAATTTTATTGACAGACAAATAGCAGTGAGACAGTTTAAAATCAAATTGGTAGGACAGTTTCAATAATTAACACATTGCATACTGCCACATGGCTGACACTGACAAAGGATCTACAATCTGAGGTACAGGATCTCAGGATAAATCCTGAGAGGATTTCACTGACCTTATCAGATCCAAAACCTACAACTCTTGTTGCATAGGTCTTGATTTATCTTGGTCTTAACCATCCAGAAGAAAAGTATAAACGTTAAGTATAAGAAGTAAATCCATGATGTGATGTTGAGCTGTAGGGGACTCAGGTCAACAATTTCTGATGCTGCCAGTCAAGCAGAAGACTCAATACTATTATGGATTACTGGACTCTTTTAGAATATTTTGCTGAGTGAACATTAATTCTAACTTAAGCAATAAACAAATTGAGCCATGATTAAGCTGTTTACAGACAGGAGCAGTATGAGGCAGTCACAGGCTAAAGAACAGAGTGTGCCCTCCACTCTGGCACCTTTTCAGTGATACTTGCATCTCCACTTATGTTTGAGTTCCTTGTAAGCAAAGCAATAGTTGAAAAGCACGTAGGCTGCGAGCACCATGCTCAGCCCCACAATGCTCCCTTTCTTCACATTGATGTACTTGTTGTAATACAGGTTGTAATATCCCTGAAATGCTCCAGGAATGCTCTATAGAGAGAAATCCTGCATCAGTGTCCAGCTGGGCAGCTCCCCTATTTTCGCATCCTAGAGTCTCTTCTCTTTCCATGGTACAACCAAAGCCATCTTGGACTCCTGACATTCTCTGAGGTCTGGCTTTTTAAGAATTTAGTACAGGGTCTACAGGGTCTCACTACACAGATCAGACTTATAGCAATCTTCCTGTTTTCAGCCTCCCAAGTGCTGAGATTACAGGTGCACACTACTACGCCTAGTCTTGCTGACTCAGTGCGCCCCAGGGGTGAGGCCAGCATGGCACACCAGGGATTGAAACCCAGTCCCTGCATTTGCCTAAGCAGATGCTTTAATCTATTGAGCTACCTGGTTGGCCAATTTTTTGTTTTGTTTTGTTTTTCTTTTTGCCAGTAACATGATGATTTTATCACAGTAGTTTGTGGCATAATTTCAAGTCAGGCATTGTGATGCCTCTTGCCTTTCCTTTGTTGTCCAGGATTACTTCTGATATTCTGGATCTCGTCTGGTTCCAGATGAATTTTAGGAATTTTTTCTACAGCTCTGTGAGGTATATTAATGGTATTTTAATTGGGATTGCATTGAATCGGCATAACAATTTTGAGAATATGGCCATTTTCACAACATTGGCTCTTCCTACACAGGAGCAAGGAACATATTTCTATTTTCTGAAATCCTCTTCAATCTCTTTTCTAAGAGTACTTTAATTTTCACTGTATAAATCTTTTATATTCTTTGCTAGATTGATTAGTGCTTCATTTTTTTGGATGTTATTGTGAAAGGCATGGTTTCCCTAATTTCTCTCTCAGTGCCTTTGTTGTTTGTGTACAGAAATACTATTGATTTTTGAGTGTTGGCTTTATATCCTGCTATGATTATGAATTTGGTTATTAAATTACAAATTTAATAATTCGTGGAATTTTTGGGTAATTCTATTTAAAGAATCATGCCATCTGCAAATGATGATGGTTTCACTTCTACCTTTCCAATCATTTTTTAAAAATTTTTCTCTCTTGTCTAATTGTTCTGGCAAATGATTCTTGAACTATATTGAGTAGGATTAGTGACAACGGACATCCTTGTCCTGTTCCTGATTTTAAAGTGAAGGCTTTCAGTTTTTGTCTATTTACTATGATGTTGGCTGTTGGTTCATTATGGATTGCTTTTATCAGGTTGAGATATAGACCATCTATTCCAATTTTTTGTAGGATTTTATCATGAAAGAGTGTTGCACACTGTCAAAGATTTTTGTGCATCTATTGATTTTTTCTTGTACTACTTTTCTTTTTATATTAATTTTATTGAGAAAGAAGTAGTGATGAGACAGTTTCAAAACAGGTTAATAATATAGTTACAACCATTAATGCATTTCATATTGTTGTCTTCATAGTAGATATTCATAGTACAAGATGCAGACATGATATTTTGTCTAAACACTATTAGTTCAAAACTTTCTTCTCATTTAAGAGAAAGTAGCTGTATATCTATGCTATTTTGTATATACAGAGATATATATATTTTCTCTACAAAATGGTCCTTCATTTATTTTTTAATAATTTTATTGAGAAACAAATATCAATGAGACAGTTTCAAAACCGATTGGTGGGACAGTTTCGATAATTAATATATTGCATATTGATGTCTTAGTAAGTCCAAACTCTGTAGATCTCCACCTTAACTTCAGTAGGTGTGAAGGTTATAACTACAGCAAAGATCTACAACAAAGGGCAGAGGACA
>NW_004524988.1:38966-62051 GCF_000260255.1 Octodon degus | reverse complement strand
ACAAATCATTCTATTCATTAATTGAATGCAACTATATATCTATCCTAACCACTTTGAATACACAGATACAAAATAGACATTCATCTGTATACCCTTTTTTTGTTAAGTTCCATTATTTGAATATTATAGGTGTGTAAACTCAGCAAAATATTGTAAAAGAGTCCAGTAGCCCATAATAGTATTAGGTCTTCCGCTTGACTGGCAATGTCAGAAATTGTTGACCTGAGTCCCATGTAGCTCAACATAACAGCGTGGCTTTACTTCTTATACTTCGTTTTTATTCTTTTCTGCTGGATGCTTAAGACCAATGTAAAGCAGGACCTATGCAACAAGAGTTGTAGCTTTTGGGTCTGATAAGGTCAGTGAAATCCCCTCAGGATTTATCCTGAGTCTTTTTTAGTCTTTTAAATAATAATTTCATTGAGAAAGAAGTAGCAATGAGACAGTTTCAAAACAGGTTAGTAGGATATTTATAATAATTAATACGTTGCATACTATTGTCTTTGTAGTAGTTATTCATAGTACAAGATGTACACATGATATCTTGACTAAACACTATTAGTTCAAAACTTTCTTCTCATTGAACTAAGAGAAAGTAGCTGTATATCTATGCTAACTATATTGTATATACAGATATACATATTTTTTCACTATAAAATAGTCCTTCATTTATATCCTTCTTTTTGTTTACTTTTGTCAGAGGTGTGTATTCCATTGCTATTCATATATTGTAGATGCATAAGTTCAGCAACATAATCCAATATAGTCTAGTAGTCTATAATAGTAGTGGGTTATCTGTAGGACTGGCAATGTCAGAAGTTGTTGGTAAGCCTCTTACAGCTCAGCATATTAATATGTCTTTACTTTTTACACTCATTTTTATACTTTTCTGGTAGATGGTTAAGACTAAGATAAAGAAAGACCTTTATAACAAGAAATGTAACTTTTGTATCTGACAAGGTAGTAAAAGCTCTTGATACAGTCCAGCACTCATGGATGATAAAAACCCTACAGAAAATTGGAATAGATAATTTTTTCTCAATCTGATAAAATCCATCTTTGACAAAGTGACACTAACATCACACTAAATGGACAACTGAAAGTTTTCACTCTAAAATGAGAAACAAGACGAGGATGTCCACTATCACCACTCTTTTTCAACATGGTTCCATAAACATTAGCCAGAGCAGTTAGATAAGAGAGACAAATACAAGAAATACAGACAGGAAAGGAAAAAGTTAGATTATCATTATTTGCAAATGACATGATACTCTAAATAAAATATTCCAAAAGCTCACCCAAGAGACAGAGACTTTATGAACAAACCAAACTGCATGAGAAACACTCCAAAGAACAACAATTGGGATCTCATTCTATTAAAAAGATTTTGTACAAGAAAAGAAATAACAAATAGAGTGAAAAAACCCACAGAGTGAAGAAAAATTTAGTTAACTTTCCCTCAGACAAAGGACTTATATTTAGAACATATAAAGAATTGAAAATGAATAAATAATAAAGAATTGAAAAAAGCAGATCCCCCAAAATTCAAAGACCCAATCCAAAAATGGGCATCTACAATGAATACACATATCTCAGATAAAGAAATATACAGATGGTAAATACATGAGAAAATGTTCAACATCAGTGGTCATCAAGAGATGCAAACTAAAACAACACTGAAATTGGATCCACTCTGGGAACTTGGCAATGTGAAATGATTGCCGGGCTGTCTAGTAATCAAGGTTAGACAACCAGTTCTTTCCTATAATGATGACCCACCCAGCTTCTCCTCTACCTGATTGTGTCCTGGAGTGCTATACTGCAATAAATCACCAGCCTTGATTCTGGAAAGCCACTTGAAAGAAGTAACTCATCTTCTTGATGTTTCTGCAAATGCATAAGATACTCCTGGTCTCACTGCAAGTCTCCATTCTTCTGCAAGTGGAAACACTGCTTTTTTCACTTTGCCTCCCAGCCAGCAGCTTCAAAGCCACAGTCCACTGAGTCAGACAGTTTCTAATCTGTGGTGGTTGCTTATCTCTTCTGTATCACTTAATCTTATTTTCTTTTCTGTTAGTTTCCTTGTGGTTCTCATGTGCCCTCTGCTTGCTTTGATTCCTCTCCAAGACATTGTTTTCCAGACTTTAGGCCATTTCTCCTGAAGAAGTTGAGTTTCTGGGATTCACCCCTCTGACATTTTTCCTTTCCATTATTTTTTTTCACTCATGTTTGGTACATGGTCTCATTATGCAGTCAGGACTTGTAGTAATCCTCATTTTTTCAGCCCTTCCAGTGCTGTGACTAAAGGCATGCATGGTGCCAGTGTTGCTTGTGGGATTGAGGATCGAAACCCTGGTCCCTCCACTTGCCAAAGCTGGTGCTTAGTCCACTGAGCTATCTTGCCCGCCCTCCTTTCCATTATTACTTTTGCAATTTTGATGAGCTTGAGATGTTTGGTACATGTCGTTAAATTGTTATCACTTCCTTTTACATCATTCCCTTAACTAATATATGATGAGCTCCTTTGTGCCTTGTGATCTGTTTTGTCTTGAGATCCACTTTATCTGAAATTAGGATAGCTATTCTTACTTTTTCCCAGGTTCCCATTGCATGAAATATTGTTTTCCACCTTTTATTTTTCACATGAACACCAAAGACACTATCCAACTAGTTCCAGAACATTTCCAGGTCTCTGACCTACTACACAAAAAGTTTTTTAAAGGAACATCTGGAACAACAGAGTATTAACATCAATCAATGTTGGCTCCACCATTTCTTGTCTTTTCTTTACATGTTTCCAAGTTCTCCAGTTTTAATTCATCTTCCTTTTCACACTGGCTATAGTCAACCTCTTTTTCTGGGTTCCGGAATGATTTCACCTTTGGTAGCAAGAAACATTCAGCATTCAAAACTTGCTCAGTAGTCATTGAATTTCTAAGATGCATCAAATTACAGAGGAGGGATCTGACATTATCACCCAAATGGAACTGATCCACTTTTGGGATTCCATCTTCATTCATCTCAAATTCTTGATTTTGAACAAAAAGCCACAATAAAAGACAGCCATACACATACCAGTGTGAACTTGGAGAAGGAGGTTTACCCATTTTCAGTTCAGGTGATGTCAAAGTCAAACTACCAGCCATCATGTTCACTGAGGCACACTGACTCACAGATTTGGTGTAATCAAAATCCCCAACAATTCCTTATTCATGATTTAAAGCAAATACATTGTTCTGATGAAGTGATCCATGAATTATGTTGGCCTTCTGTGCAATGTATGCAAGCCCTGGGCAACACTTTTCATAATCTTTAAAGCTTTTTCTGATGATAAAGGCATATTGGCTTGAATAACACTCAGGTTTGCCCTAGGATAGTATGGGACCATGAGATAAGCCACAGGATCAGACTTACACAAAAACAAAAATATCAATGGCAAAAACCTAGACTCTTCTTTAGCTTCTCTCCAGAACTGTCTGTTCATTAACTTCACTGTGTACCAAAAGACACTTGCTACTAAGTTGCTTCATGGGCTCAGCATCAAAAAGATCTTGCTCTAAGCTCATAGTAATAAGACCACCACAATTTATGTATTTAAATGATGTTATTTCAGCATGAAGCAGAGGCAGCTCAGGGAACCATTTCTGTGCCAAGTCATTCAATTTCTCATTTTCCTCCCTCTCATGGTAAATTTCCAGAAAAACATTATTATGTAACTGTGTTATTTCTTGTTTTATTTTTTTCAATTTCACATCCATTAGGGTCATCAGACCTAATGATTCTTCCAAATTATTCTTTTCAACCAATTTCCATCTCAGGTTAGCTTTTAAGTCTTTCAGTTTCTTCTTAATGGACAGCAAGTGATCCATACTAGGGTGCATATCTATATATTCAATGATTTACTTTTTAAACTCAACACTGTCTTTGTATTTTGACAGTATGGTAGCAATGAGCTTTTCTTCTGAATAGATCTTCTGCAGTACTTGACTATAAGTACTTAAAATGATGTCCCTGTCAGCATCACCTTGCGCAATCTGAAATAGCTCTAGTTCTTTGAAAACACATGACTCAGTTTTTCCTAGGATTTCATCAATATTACCTATTGCATCTTCATAAGTCAGTGGTTCTTCCAAAGACAGACAAAATAACCTTTAGGGTATTCTGGAACCATGCTACAAGATGCTGCAGAGATCCCTCTGTTTCACTCCTAACATTGGTGAAGTTCTCTCTTCTATCCCACTTCCAATCACAAAATTTTCTAAATATTTCTTCAGAGTTTATTCCTTACTTGGCCTGTCCATACACTGTTTCTAATAAAGTTGACAAATCCTGCAAGGTCTGTAAGTGTTTATAAAGTGGTAATTCATCTACGTCCAGAATAAAAATTTGTACTGCCATGTCTAGCTTCTGTTGCACTTCATTTCTTTTGGCAATTGAAACATTCCCTTCATTCACATCATCACATGTTTGGATCTCCTCCTGTGCCAACTTGTATTCTGCCCAAATTTTCTCTCATTGATTCAAAGATGCTAGAGTAGTAACATACCCTGCATCCAACATTTTTATAGCATCTGAAAGGTCATTCCAAAATGAACACTGATGTCAACACAAGTAATTTCTTTTAGCCATTCCACCTTAACTGGCCAGAACTTTCATTTTGTTACCTATGTAAGTCAATAGACTAGTTTCTAAATATTTGGTCAAATTCATAGTGACTTCTTTCTCTTTCCAAGACTGAAAAAATGAATGATGAAAATATGAAAACAAAATTTCATTTCTTTCTTCTGGAATGTTTGAAGTTTCTTGATAAATCTGCAGATCTTGAGAAGTCTGTTCTACTTTCAATTCTAATACCTTGTAACACTCAAAATTCTCCTTCTTTGCTTTAAGTTTTTCATTTTCTTCAATAATCTTCTGGTCCTGATTTATTTTTGCCAGACTGACATTAGATCCTAATTTTTTTTATTTTATTGAGAAACAAATAGCAGTGAGATAGTTTCAAAGCTGATCAATAGGACAGTTTCAATAATTAATACATTGTACGTTGTTATCTTCTTAGTGGTTATGCATGGTACAAGATGCAGACACCATATCCCGTACAAACACTATTACTACAAACCTTTATTCTCATTGAATTAAACAAAAGTAGCTGTATATCTATCCTAACTATTCTGTACACACAAATAAAAAATACTCCTTCTTTGTATCCCCTTTTTTGTTTAGTCCTCTCAGAGATGGGTATTCCATTGGCATCTAAATACTATAGGTGCATGAATGCAGCAAAACAATCCAACATGCTCCAGTAGTCCACAACACTAGTGGGTGATCCACAGAAGTTGTTGACTTGAGCCTTTCATAGCTCGGCATATTAATATGGCTTTACTTTATCGCATTTTTAAACTTTTCTGCTGGATAAGTCCAAGATAAAGCAAGACCTGTATAACAAGAAATGTAACTTTTGTATTTGACAAGGTCAGTCAAGTACCCTTAGGATTTATCCTGTAGCCCTGTATAGCAGTTTGCAGATCCTTTGTCAGTGTCAGCCATGTGGATGAGTCACGGACATTGCTTGACTAATTTGCTCTCTGTGAAAGCCTGAGAGAATTTTTTCATTCCAGGTGACTCTCCTTAGGCACACTCTACGTCATCAATCACATTGCTCTATGGCCCCATAATCTCCTTGAGCAGAAAATTTGGGACACAACTCAGTTACACGATGTTGCACTATAGGTTCTCCTATGTCCTAAATCTTCACTGTCCTTGAAATGCTATGGTCAAAATGTTGGTTGTCCTTGCAGCCCTTCTATTTCTTTAATTTTTGTCTGCAAATGTAGGTTTTTAACCCTACAGAAGAGAAGCTTATTTTACCTTGCAACATATGCAGTTGGGTTTAACCTCACTATATATCTGAATATCAAACATCTTAGGCATAACATGGAAAAGGTAATTTCCATCCAGTATTGATATGTTGAACTTTAAATGCCTAAAGAATGTGGAGATAAAAATTTAACAAATGAAAAATATTTAAAGAATATGAATAAACTTTTACATATTTTTACATGGAAATTTAGAAATGTACAGAATTGTAGCAGGACAGTTATGTGACTTTGTTTTCTTGTGACTTTTTTCATTTATTACACATTAAAAAAAGGTTTTACTAGAGACACAGTATGGTAATAATTGGTATATCATAACAAGAAGTACGTATTTAGAAGACCAGGATGACAGGCATTCCAAGCGTGACCCTTGTATTACACATTGCTAAGTTCAGATCAGTTGATTGGTTCACAGGTATCAGCATATATAGTTAGTCAGGGTGAGAATCCTACCAATTAACTGCTAGTTTCAGAAACGTGCTGATGTTTCTCAGGATCACTGCCTTACCTATCTTGTGCATATAAATGTATGGGTTTGGCCCATCACATTTCCCAGATTTTCTCCTTGCCCTCTCCTCAGTGTCTGATCCTTAAGTTCTTACTTTCCTTTCAATTGTGCTATACATTTCTATTTGTATTTCTTTTTTTGAGTTCTTACACTAGGGAGACTATAGGATATTTACACATGTGGGTCTGGTTTATTTCACTTAAGAGTATATCTTCAAGTGGCATGCATTTAAACATAAATGCTTCAAGTTTATCACTCTTTATACTTGAGTAATGCTCCATTGGATAAAAATACCACATCTTTTTTAACCATTCCTCATATGAGTGGCATCTTGGTTGTTTCCAAAATTGGACTATGACAAATTGTGCTGCTATAAATACAGGTACACAAATATCACTGTGATATGACGTTTTCAGTTCCTCCAAGAAAATTCCCAGTAGGGGGATAACTGGCTTGTACGGGATTTCCAGTACTAGTATTTCAAGGAGTCTCCACACTGATTTCCACAGTCTACATTCCCACCAGCAGTGGAGAAGGGTTCCTTTTTCCCCACAGCCTCTCCAACATTTGTTGTTGGGTGATTTCTTTATAAGAGTCATTCGTTCTGGGTTGGGATAGTATTTCAGTGTTGTATTAATTTGCATTTCACTGATGGCTAGTGATGTGGAACATTTTTTCATATACTTATTCACTTCTTTAATTTCATCCTCTGAGAAGTGTGTGTTCATCTCAGATGCCCATTTCTGGACTGGGTCTTTAAATTTTGGGGCCCTAGTGCTTTTTAGTTCTTTCTAAATTCTAGAGAGCAGACCTTTGTCTGAGTACTTATTTGTTCATGAATTTTTCCAAATTTGTGGGTTGTCTTTTCACTTTGTTGGTAAATTATTTTCACACAAAAAAAATCACAATAAAAGGAGGTCCCAGTTGTTAATTCATTCAAGTATTACCCATGTGCTACGATTTTTTTTCATGAACTCTTGGCCTACACCTATGTCTTCAAGAGTTCCTCCTACGTTCTCTTCCA
Source organism: Octodon degus (assembly GCF_000260255.1). Lineage (NCBI taxonomy): Eukaryota > Metazoa > Chordata > Mammalia > Rodentia > Octodontidae > Octodon > Octodon degus. The sequence goes on along the minus strand of NW_004524988.1, from coordinate 54,643 downwards.
GGAGATTTCATGTTTCTGTTTTAATGTTTAGATCTTTAATCCATTTTGACTTTAGCTTAGTGCATGTTGATAGACCTGGGTCAATTTTTAGTTTTTGTCATGTACAGAGCCAGTTTTTCCAGCACCATTTGTTAAAGAGGCTGTCTTTCTTCCAGTAAGCATGTTTGGCCCCTTTGTCGAAGATCAGGTGGCTGAGTGTGTTCCTAAAGGCCTTTGCATCTTTTAATCTATTCCATTGATTCCCAGGTCTATTTCGTTACCAATACCATGCTGATTTAATCACAGTAGCTTTGTAGCATAATTTTAATGCAGGAATTGTAATGCCTCCTGCCTTGTCTTTGTTGGCCAGAATTGCCTTTGATATTCTAGGTCTTTTTGGTTCCAAATAAATTTTAGGATGATTTCTCTAGGTCTGGGAGGTATGCTGGTGGTAAGTTGATAAGGATTCCATTAAATCTGTACAACAATTTTGGGAGTATGTCCATCTTCACGATGTTCATTCTTCCTATCCAGGAGCAGGGAATATCTTTCCATTTGTGAAATCCTCTATGAACTCTTTTCTTCAGAGCATTGTAATTTTCTGTAAAAAGATCTTTGACTTCTTTGGTTAAGTGAATATCAAGGTACTTGATTTTCCCTGGTGCTATTGTAAAAGGGTTTTATACCTCTAATTTCCCTCTCAGTGTGTTTCTCCTCTGTGTAGAGAAATGCTATTGATCCTGAATACCAGCTACTTGTCATGACATGCCAGTTGCTGCTGTGCTGTCTCTCAGGTAGATGATTTTTCAAAAAGAAGAGGGTAGTGAATGAAGGCAAGAGATAGGAAAAGGAATATTGTGGGACTGTCTTGCTTCAAGGTTGTATATGGTTAGATTTTTTGACTTATGTGTAAACATAAGAAGTATATAATTCTTTATGCCTATTTTTAAAATTTTTTTTTATTTTTTAATTTTTTTTTCATCATTTTCTATAGGGACTTAAAGTTCAACATATCAATACTTGATGAAAAATACCTGTTCCATGTTATGCCTAAGATGTTTGATATTTAGACAGATAGTGAGGTTAAGCTTAACAGCCTAGGTTGTATGGTAATAACAATAAGTTTGTCTTCTGGATGGTTAACAACCTAAGTTTGCAGACCAAAATTAGAGAAAAAGGAGGGCTACAAGGAAAGCCAACATTTTGGCCCTAGGCTTCCAAGGTCAATTAAGACTCAGGACATATGAGAACTTGTACTGTAACGTCATGTAATTCGGTAGTGTCCCAAATTTTCTGATCAAGGAGATTATGGGGCCAAAGAGGAAAGTGATCGATGATGTAGAGTGTGCCTAAGGAGAGTCACATGGAAAGAAAACATTCTCTCAGGCTTTCACAGAGAGCACATTGGCCGAGCAATGGCCATGACTCATCCACATGGCTGACACTTACAAAGGTTCTACAATCTGAGGTACAGTTTCTCAGGATAAATCCTGAGGGGATTTCACTGAGCTTATCAGACCCAAAAGCTACCACTCTTGTTGCATAGGTCCTGCTTTACCTTGGTCTTAACCATCCAGCAGAAAAGTATAAAAATGAAGTATAAGAAGTAAAGCCACACTGTTATGTTGAGCTACACGGGACTCAGGTCAACAATTTCTGACATTGCCAGTGAAGTGGAAGACCAAATACCATTATGGACTACTAAGCTCTTTTAGAATATTTTGCTGAGTTTACACACCTATAATATTTAAATGATGGAACTTAACAAAAAAAGGGACACAGACGAATGTCCATTTTGTATCTGTGTATTCAAAGTGGTTAGGATAGATATATAGTTACATTCTCTTAATGAACAGAGGGATTTGTTCTAATAGTGTTTGTAAATAGGATATCAAGTCCTCATCTTGTAGAGCAATTAACCCGTTTGAAGGATGTATGCAATGTGTTAATTATTGAAACTGTCCTACCAATTTGGTTTGAAACTGTCTCATTGCTATTTTTTTCTCAATAAAATTATGGAAAAATGTCAGAAATTATATAGTTGCATTCTCTTAATGAATAGAATGACTTTTTCTAATGGTGTTTGTAAGTAGGATCACAAGTCTGCATCTTGTACAGCAGTTAACCACTAAGAAGAATATATGCAGTGTATTTTTTGTTGAAACTGTACTTTCGATTTGATTTGAAACTGTCTCATTGCTATATGTTTATCAATAAAACTTTGAAAAGCAAAAAAATTATGGAAAAAAAAGAGAAATGCTATTGACTTTTGGGTATTGACTTTGTATCTTGCTATGCTACTGAATTTGTGTATCAATTCTAGTAGCTTCTTCATGGAGCTTCTTCGGTCTTCCAAGGAAAGTAGCATGTCATCTGCAAATAATGATAATTTAACTTCTTCTTTACCTATTCTTATTCCTTTCATTTCTCCCCCTTGTCTAAAGGCTCCAGCTAATGATTCAAGAACTATATTGAATAGGAGCAGTAGTAGAGGACATCCTTGTCTTGTATCAAATCTGAGAGTAAAAGATTTCATTTTTCCCCATTCAGAATTATGTTAGCCATTGGGTTGTCATACATGACTGTTATCAAGTTGAATTAGAGCCCTTCTCTTTCAATTTTCTGTAAGACTTAGAACATGAATGAGTGTTGGACTTTGTCAAAGCCTTTTCTGCATTAATTGAGATGATCATGTGGTTTTTACATTTCGCTTTACTGATACAGTGCATTACATTTATAGATTTTTGAATATTGAACCTTCCTTGTATCCCTGGGATGAATTTTACCATTTGAGGCTATATGCTCTTCTTGAAAATTTCCTTTATTCTCTTTGGTAAGATTTTATTGAGGATATTTGCATCTATGCTCATGAGGCAGATTGGCCTGTAGTTCTCTTTTTTAATTTTATCTTTACCTGGTTTTAGTATTAATATAATACTTGCCTCCAGGAATGATTTTGGAATGACTGTTTTCTTTTCAATTTCATTCAAGTGTTTGAGTACTATAGGGATTATGTCTTCTAGAAGTTTCTTCTAGAAGTCAGTTTTGAATCCATCAGGACCTGGACATTTCTTTGATGGCAGGCTTTTTATTACATTTTGTGTATCATTGGCAGTTACTGGTTATTGTGTATTGTTATATCTTCTTGATTCAGTTTTGGTAATTTGTACCTTTCTAGGAATCTGTCCATTTCATCTGTGTCTTCTATTCAGGGAGCGTAAAGATTCTCAAAGTAGCTATTGATCATTCTCTGATTTGCCACTGGGTCTGAGGTGATTACACCCTTTTCATTTCTTCTTGCTTGTATTTGAAATTTTTCTTTCCTCTTTTTGATTATATTAGCTAGGGGCTTATCAATTTTATTTAATCTTTCATAGCTTTTTGATTCGTTAATTCTTTGAGCTGTTCTGTTCATCTCAATTGAATTAATTTCTGCTCCAATCTTTATGATTTCTTCCCGTCTTTGAGCCCTGTGTTTGGTTTGCTCTTCTTTTTCTAATTGTTGCAGTTGCAGCTTTAGGGTGTTTATTTGTTCCCATTGTGTTTTCCTAATGTGTGAGTTCACAGCTATGAATTTACCTCTGAGAATGGCTTCCATTGCATACCATAAATTCTGATAAGTTGTGCTTGAATTTTCATTGAATTGTAGATATTGTTGAATTTCTTGTTTAATTTCATCTGTGACCCATTGATTTCTGAGTAGGGTGTTGGTTCATTTCCATGTATTTTGGGGTTTTTTCTGGTTTCTTTTGTTGTTTATTTCCAGTTTCATTGCACTGTAGACAGCTAATATGTACGGGGTTATTTCTATCTTCTTGCATATACTTAAGTATGACCTATGGACCAGTATGTGGTTTATTTTAGAAAATGGCCCATGTGCAGCTAAAAAAATATGTATTCAGCTGTACTTTGTTGGTTCAATCTGTATATGTCCACCAAGTCCATTTGTTCCAAGCTCTCATTCAGTTCTGCTACTTCTTTTCTAATTTTTTGTCTGGTTGACCTATCTTTTTGGGATAAGGGGGTGTTAAGGTCTCCTGCTAAGATTGTGGTATTGGATATTACAATGTTCAAGTGTACTAAGATTTGTCTTATATAGTTGGGTGCTCCCGTGTTTGGTGCATATATACTTATGAGTGTTATTTTTTCCTCTTGAATTTTTCCCCTAACCAGTATACAGTGGCCTTCTTTATTTCATTCCATCATTCTTTATTTGAAGTTGAGACTGTTTGAGAACTAGATTGCTACCCCTGCTTTTTTCTTTGAGGTGCTGGGGCATGTAGTACTGTTTTCCATCTTTTCACTTTAAGCCTATGAATGTCTTTTCGAGTTAAGTGTGCTTCTTGTACACAGCATATTTTTGGATTTTGTTTCCTACTCCATTGTGCTAGTCTGCTTCTCTTACTTGGTGAGATGAGTCCATTTACATTGATGGTTATAATTGAAATGTGTTGACTTACGATTACCACGTTTTTTATCTGATGTCCTTTTTGTCCTGTGTTTAATTGTTTGCCCTATTTATTGGGTTTCTTATGTTATTGTTGGTGGAGTTCTGATCATTTTGGTGCCTGTCTAGAACATCTTTCTGTAGTCTGTGTAGGGTTGGCTTTGTCATCGTGAAATTCTTTAGTTGTTCTTTGTCATGGAAGTATTTCACTTCTCCATCAAACTTGAAAGAGAGTTTTGCAGGGTGTAGTAGTCTGGGCTGGAATTTATTTTCATAGAGAACTTGAAGTACACTGCTCCATGCTCTTCTTGCCTTCATGGTTTGTGAAGAGAAGTCGGCCATTATTCTGATAAGTTTTCCTTTGAATGTGATCTGCTTCTTTTCTCTAGCGTCTTTAAGTATATTATTCTTGTGCTTGATTTCTGGGATCTTGACTATTATATTTCTTGGTGTATTTTTAATTGGGTTGAAGTTATTTTGCATTCTGTATGCAACTGAATGTCAGATTGTTTCCTCATATTTTGTAAGTTTTCTGCTCTCAATTCTGCCCATATTCTTTATATATGATTTGCATTGACTCCTTCTTATGGATGCCTGTTAGTCTCACATTGTTCATCTTTACATTGTCTTGCAGGTGATGAATTATTTTTTCCTGCATTCTGCTTGTTTTTAAGAGATCTTTTCTTAATTTTCACTAGCTGCACCATTGTCTTCAAGATCTGGTACTCTGTCTTCACTTTCACTCAAATGGTTTTGCAAGCTTGTGATTGAGATTTTAATTTCCTCTATATCTTTTTGACTCTGTTTCATGCAATCTATTTCCTTACTGTATTGCTCATTCAAGGAATCCATCATTTTTCTAATCTCCTCTATTCTTTTTAACAATGTCTTCTTAAGAGGCAGTTATTAATTCTTTTACTACAGAGTTTTTTTCAGATTGGGCTTCCTCCATATGTTTCTGCATTTGATTCCTTACTTAAGGTGCTATGAACTCAGAGATTTCTTTTTTTTTATTTCAGAGGTTATTTCTGGTCTGAGTTCCTCTATACCTTTCTGCAGTTGTTTCTTTACTTCTAACCCTATTAATTCATATATTTCAGCTGAGCTTGTGTCATCTGTACTTGTTCTGGGTGGGCTCATGGCCTGAGATTGTATTTTGCTCTTTCCTTTTATCATTTCATATAGTACTATCCTCTGACCTTTTTTGTAGAGCTTTGGTGCAGTTATAATCTTAGCACCTGCTAAATTTTATGTGCAGATCTATTAAGTTTGAGTTTATCCAGTTATTCCTGCCTTGGGTCTGGCTGCTGTGTTCAGCTCTTTCCCGCTGCTGCCCTTGAGGGTGAACCTGTTGTGCCCCTGTGGCGAGATGTTCTGCTCCTGGACTAGCTGGGTGGATCTATACTCTACACTCTCTGCAGGGATTGCAGCTGCAGTGTTACACCTCAGGCATGTGTGCCTGGCCTGAGCTGTGCCTGGAGGGGGCAAGGTGGAGTAGGGGGGAGAGGAATGTCTCCCTCACACTCACCAGACCTGGGCTAGGACTGGGTCTGGGGGTTCCTGGAACGTGGCAGAAATTCCTACTCTGCGGGCGGGGTCTGGGCAGTGCTGTGGAGTGGTGCGGGGCGTCCCAAGGGGGTGGGAGAGGGTCTGGCCCACGCTGCACCTGGGCTGGGACTAGTCCCATGGGTGCAGGGTAGCAGGAAACTCAAATGGACGTTTTTAGAACAGACAGCAGTTTTATTGACTTGGTGCTAGAGGTAAAACTTAGGGCTCCATGTATGCTTGAAAAGAGTTCTACCAGTGATCTATGCTCCTACCTGGTAGTAATTTTTTAAATTGACAGATAAAATTATATATACTTACAAAATACAACATGAAGTTCTAAAGTTTACATAAAAGTGAAAGGGTAAATACATCTAATTGAGAAATGCATTATTTCATGTAGTTTGTATCTTTTTGTGGTGGTGAGAATACACCCAATCATGTTGCATTTTTGAAGAACACAAAATATCACTGAGTAGTTTTGAATATTCGGAGAACACCAAAAGGCCCGCACAAGAATCTGAGAGCATTGTTATAACTCAGAAAGTGGTACAATTTTGTCTTCGTATTATAGGCAGGTAGTCAGACATAAGTGGTGGGTGGTGGTCTCTAGAACTGTTAACCTGGTACAAGTAATTCTTTCTGCAGGTGATCAGGGCAGTTGAACTGTGCCAGAATTTTTATTTTTACTGAAAGCTGGCTAAGATGTGAGAAAGGACCCAGTGACAAAGGACCTTAAGTGGAGAGGCTACCACAAACTCACCACAAGCAGAACTTAAAAAGCTAAGGCAAGTCGGAGGATAGACTGAACAAGTTAGCAAGACGCTGTCTCAAAGCAATCATTTTAAAAAGGACTTAGGATGTTCTTCAGTGATAGAGCATGTTCTGGTATGTTTCAGGCCCTGCGTTTGATCTCCAACACAGGAAAATAGTTCCACAGTAATCATATACTTTCTATACTGCATCCCTGAAATCAATGATTTGTCCAAGGGGCCATATATATTTTTAATAGAAAACAATATTTGGAAAAATTGGCATGGTTCCTAAATGTTATCACTGCAACTATGATAAGTATGTTTTTCATAAAATTGTTTTAGCTCCAGTATAATCAATGCTTTGAGAGTTAGTAAGGCCTTGGTTTCCAATTTTGGTAGACTTAGTGGAAAAGATGCTGGATAATCAAATTAAAATGTTTTCAGTGGGCTGGTGAGATAACTCAGTGGACTAAGTGACTGCTTAGGCAGAGCAGGGACCAGGGTTTGATCCCAGCATGACATGCTTGTACCAGCCCCACCCAAGGGCGTGCTGAGCTAGCCACTGAATCCAGGCATAGTGGTGCATGCCTGTAATCCAGTGCTAGGGACACTAAAAACAGGAGGATCGGTATGAGTCTGAGCTGTGTAGTGAGACCCCATACCAAATACATTAAAAAAATTGTTCCCAGGGTAGGGAGATAGTTTGGTGACTTAAGTGCCTGCCTGGCAAGCACAAGGACCAGGGTTCAATCCCTGGTACTGCATGCCATGCTGGTCTCAGGGCTTCATGCATGCAAAGCTGGCCATCAAAACTGGGCATGGTGGTGCATGCCTGTAATCCCAATGCTGGGGAGGCTGAAACAGGAGGATCACTATGAGTCTAAGCTGCATAGCGATACCCTGTACCAAGTAAATAAAATAAAAGCTTTGAATTTTTTTTTCAGGGCTGGGTAGGGCATCTGTCTAGTAAGTGTGAGGCTCTTAGTTCAAGCTTTAGTAGCTAAATAAATAAATATTTTTATATATTTGCTATATAACTATAGATTACTATCTGCATTTCAGAAGCATTTTTCATTTGGTAGTAAGGGCTTTTTCTGTCTAGAAAGCAGGACTTCATACCCTTTCTTCACTAGAGCCAGAAATATAATCAAGAAAGAAAGGAATAATTTAGATTTAGTAATATGAAGAAAATTAGTTTGTTTTAATCTGATTCAGGAAAAATAACATAGGCTTACTTTCCCATAGTTTTCCCACTAAGTATACAAATGGAAATAATTCAACAGATGCTTCACCAGAAAAACAAGAAGGTAGCATGGATATGTACTTCAGGACTGAAAATTAATATTACACTGTAATAGTAAAAATGTTTCATGTTCTTTATTGCTCTAGGTTGTGATTTTATGGACATCAGAAGCACTGGCAACAACAACAAAAAATAAACCAATGAGATTAAATGAGGTTAAAAAACTGCCTCACAAAAAGGAAATGTCCACCGAGTTTATTAGAACTAATTTAGGTATGGAATAAGAAAAGATATGCAAAGCTTTTAGCTCTTAAGCAGCTAATCTAAACATATATAAGGAAATCCTACAACTAAGTAGCTTAAAAGTTAAAATCTGATTAAAATGTGCTAAAGACTTGAATAGACATTTTTCTAAAGAATAGATACCCATGGCCAAGATACATGTGAAAAAAATGCTCAGTGTACTTAATCACCAGAGAAATGTAAATAAAATGTCAATGAGATAATGTCTCACATCTGTCAGGATGGAAAGTACACAAAAACAAACAAAAAAAGATAGTACCTATTTTTCTTTTTACTTTACTAAAACACTGAGTTTATTTCACATGTGCATTTGTCTCCCTACCATCTCTATGTCTGACTACCACCACTACTATGTCTTATCATAACATTCCATACATACTTAAAACCAAGTAAAGGGTTATATTACATCTTAAAAAACTAAACAGGCATTTCAGACAACACATTCTTGGCAATGGGACCTGGACAACATTTATCAAACATGGCAGGGAAAGTTCACATTTGCATTACAAAAAGGATAGCCAGATAGCAACTGTTACAGAAATGAAAGAAGACGGAAAACTTTAACAAACTGTTTAAACTGTTTTCTTAAAGAGACTTCCTCCACTGCCAGAGACCTTGAACAGCCTCCTGGTCAGTCAACCGGAAGCAATTCTTCACATAATTGATGAATTCGGCTTCCACTTTGGGAAGAGAACCACCTTTTTCTATACTTGCTTGCGTTTTTGCTTTAATGTCTTCTACAGAACTAGGTCCTTTGGATGTTTTAGGAGTCTTTTCCTGTTTCTTGAAGGATTCCTGCCCTTTTGATTTTGGTGTTAATGGTTTTGAGTCTTTTCCATTCTGGTTTAATTTTGGTGCATTTTTGGCTGGAGTATCTCATATTGATTTCTTCACTGGAGATTTCTCTTCGGTTTCTTCATCATCAAAATCATCATCGTCATCATCCTCATCCTCGTCCTCCTCACCCTTGTTGTCTTCATCAGCAGCAAGTTTTACTTTTTTCTGTGGAACCTTGCTGCCACCTCCAGGGGCAGATTTCTTTCCAGACATATTTAGGAGTTTTACATCTTCCTCTTCGTCTTCCGACTCTTCATCTTCTTCCACAGCTACTAAATGCTGTCCACTAATATGCACAGACCCTGAACCACACTTCAACCTTAAGACAACAGGTGATATAATTTCAAAGGCCCTAAGGGAAAACATTGGCTGTGCAGACATTTTCAAATTTGCCAGTGTTACTTTAATTGGACTGCCTTCATAATTCATAGGCTCTGCTTAAACAATGTGCAATTAAGCCTTTGCCCCAGCCCCTAAATTGACCATTCTTAATGACAACTGGTGCTCATTTTTATCATTATCCACCTTAACATGGTAGTCTTCGTCAGCCTTTAGTTCACAATGAAATAGATAGTTCTGCGGCTTCAGGGGGCTCATGTCCATATCCATCAAATCTTCCACAGAGAGATGGCGTGCACTTAGGTGGAAGAGAATGCTGGTGGAAGTAAATGAGTACTGCTCCACAGAATAGATGCACAGGATGGAATCACAGGGCTAGTAACTATTGATGAAGGTGTGAAAAAATTGGAAACTTGGGAATTCAAGACGAATGCAAAATGGTATAGTCACTTTGGAAACTAGTTTTCATCAAAAATAAAAAAAAAATATGCTGGCCTAATAGCCCGTGGACTGAAGCACCTGTTTAGCAGAACGCAGCTGCCAGGGTTTGATCCCTGGCATGCTGTGGCAGCCCCATCCCCGGGGCACACAGAGATGGTGATTGAGACTGGGTGTGGTGGCACGTGCCTGTAATGCCACCACTTCGGAGGCTGAAAATAGGAGAAGCACTATGAGTTCAGTCTACATAGTGAGATCCTATAGACCCTGTAGATACTGTCCTAAATACAGAAAGAAAATATATATATATATATATATATATATATTAAAAATAACACTGTAGATGTCCTAAATTTTCTGATCAAGATTATGGTGCCACAGAGGAAAGTCATCAACAATGTAGAGTGTGCCTAAGGAGAGTCACGTGGAGAGAAAACATTCTCTCAGGCTTTCACAGAGAGCAAATTGGTCAAGCAATGGCCATGACTCATCCACATGGCTGACACTGACAAAGGATCTACAAACTGTGGTACAGGGTTTCAGGCTAAATCCTGCGGGGATTTGACTGACCTCGGCAGATACAAAAGTTACATTTTTTGTTATATAGGTCTTGCTTTATCTGGGTTTTAACCATCCAGCAGAAAAGTATAAAAACAAAGTATAAAAAGTAGAACCATATTAATATGCTGAGCTGTGAAAGGCCCAAGTCAACAACTTCTGACATTGCCAGTCCTAGGATAACCCACTACTCTTATGGACTACTGGACTATATTGGAATATTTTGCTGAATTCACACATCTACAATGTTTAAATGGCAATAGAATACCCTTCTCTGACAAAACTAAACAAAAAAAGGGGATAAAAATGAAGGTCCATTTTTTATCTGCTATGATAGTTAGGATAGATATACAGCTGGTTTATCTTAATTCAATGAGAAGAAAGATTTGTACTAATAGTGTTTGGACAGGATATCATGTCTGCATCTTGTACTACGAATAACCACTAAGAGGACAATATGCACTTCACTAATTATTGAAACTGTCCTACTAATTGGTTTTGAAACTGTCTCATTGCTATTTGTTTCTCAATAAAATTAAGAAAAAAATAACAGTGTGGCATTTGGATTTAATAATCAACTAACTCTAGGATGTTTCACTGAGAACCTACTGAACCTTTATTTAGAAAGCAATCAGTCATTTTTTTCTAATATTCATGAGCTGATGAGCATGAACCTGGAAGACCTTGAAAAGGTAACAAGTTTGTCAAAGCATTTTAACAAGAAAATTAGGCCCAGGGAGATAGCTCAGTAGAATAAGCACTTGCCTGGCAAGTGCAGAGTCCTGAGTTTAATCCCTGATACCACAAAATAAAATAAAATACAAGAAAATTAAAATAATGGATCAATGAGAAGTTGTAGTTTAATCTGTGAAGTATTTGTGTTTTCATTACTATTGTGTACAGTTAGGGCATTGTTCTATTGCTCTGGTGTTTACTAGAGATGGTATTATAAATGGATAAAAGCCACAAGCTCAGGAGTAGACTGCTTAGATGACAACTAAAAACTATATTTTCGCTGTGTGAATCTATGCTTCAGTTGTTTCCTCATTTCAATATCTAGAATCATGATAAATTGTCAAAAATAGACTTAATACCTATAATCTACTAAACAGCAGCACAGCTTAGCCCAGTCTACCTTACACATGCTCAGAGCACTAAAAGTAGTCTACGAATGGGGCAAATCATCCTATAGAAATCCTGTTTTGTAATGAAATGTTCAATATCTCATGCAAATACTTGGATCCATAAACATGCTGGTGAAATAGCTTACTGTAGAGCATCAGGCATTTGCCCTCATGATAACACAGCTGGCCCAGAGCTATTCTCACTGCCACTGCCCAAGATCACCAGTGAGTACTCTACCATGCATTGCTCTCTCAGAAAGGAACACAGTGAGCCATATGGCATTGACTAAATGCATGTCATAGCCTCACCATGGTCAAGTCAAAACATGTGAAGTCATGGTCTCACTGAACCAATAATGTAGTTCACTTACACCTCTGGCTCTCCCAGTCTCCTTTTCTTCACCGTAACACTTAACATCCTCTAGAAATTTATGTATTGGCTCCATGAGGCCACACATGCAATTGTTTTGTTTGCTGCTGTATCTCTAGCATGGTCCCATGCAATAGGAATTCAGTAAACAGATGTGGAACGGTTGAGTGATTAAAAGAAAAGGCTTTTAAAATTTATTACTTTTCTGTGTAACAGAGTTTTACTGTGGGATTTGAATAGGGAAGCTGTTTACAATAGAGCTCAGAGTTCAGAACAGTGAATAATTTTGGAAGAATCCTTGGACAGATCTAAGCCATGTTTCCAAGTTCTGTGCACATCACCACAGGGACTTTCTCACAAGCCCTGCCCCTTTAACCAGTTCTGTGATTTTCCTGGGATTTCTCTCCCTTTTTCTTTTAGTCCCGATCCTGTCTCTCCTGCTGCCCATTATCCATAGTTTTTCTTTCTCTAAATGGTGATTCAAATAAAAATTTCTTTTTTTGTCAACTAAACATTTCTACACAAAAAAATTTAAACAGTACCAGTAGAGAACAAATCAGTACTATCTCTGCTAACAAAAAACACAAGGAGGAAAGCCAATTAAAGACACAATACTGCTTACAATTGCTCCAAAAATAGTTAGTGCTAGAGACTGAACCTACCAAATTTATAGAATGGAGCCCTAACCTCCAATGTGATTATATTTGAAGATGAATTTTTAGCAGGTACTGAAGGTTAAATGAGGTCACAATTGTAGGATCCTGATCTGCTCATGTTGGAGACCTTAAGGGAAGAGGAACATTAACCCATTTTACTCTAAGATCACACCAAGAAAAAAGACATGTGAGCACAGACAGAGAGCCCTCGTTTTTGTGTGGCACAATTGCAGAAGAAACTCTTTAAGACCAAAAAAAAAGAACCAAGACCATTAACTTTGAAGGCTATTTTTGAAAGATTCAAGAAAAAGAAGAAATGTAAAAAGAAGAACTACATGCCAAAATTAAAACCAAGAGGAAGTCCAAAAGGAAAGAGAAACACTAGAAGGTCGCAAATAGATTTTTAAAAAATCAAAGATAAAGGAGCTACATTCCCAATTTTACAATCTGAGGATGGAAGGAAACCATCATCTTGGAGGAAAATTTTAAGTTTTAAGCAAGCTGTTGCAAGAGGATGCATGTGTGTGTGTGTGTGTGTGTGTGTGTGTGTGTGTGTGTGTAACCAGGGATTGAACTCAGGCCCTTGTGCTTGCCAAGCAAGTGCTTATCCTACTGAGCAATCTCCCTGGCACCGAGGATTTTTTAAGTGTCTTGAAGAACTGAACTATGAACAACACCTTAAAGAATCATTGAAACAAATGAAAGTTGGTGAAGATTTAGAAAAAGAAGACCTTCATAGACATAGATACAAATACTTGGATGATGATGGCTCCATTTCTCCTATTGAAGAGTCAGAAACAGAAGATGAGACAGCACATCTTGAACATGATGTATGTGATATAAAATTAGTAGAGGAGAGTTCATTCATTATAAGTTCTGAATTTCCAAGCAAGATGAATGTGTTTTTACCAGGACAGAATATTAAAGAAGCTGCTTTGTCTATAAAGAGAGTTTCTAAGGCCAGAAATAAGGGACAGAGGGCAGAAATATCTGAAAAGGAAATAAACATGTGAATGTCAAAGAAAGTAAACAATATAAAAAAAGTGGGGGTGGAGTTTAGGTAGGAAGAAATGACTAAAGATTAACACGGAGATACCTTTGAAGTCTTAAACCAAGAACTAAGGAGAAGAATAAAAATTTGAATAACTTTGTGGAAGAAATTAAAGAAATAAAAATATTTCAAATTTTCAAATACTGGCGAAAAGCTGAGCTTTCACTTACTGTAAGTGAATTCTTCTGCTCTTTATCAATGCTTGTTACTCAGTAAAAACTCAGGAGTCACTGGAACATCGAAGGAAAACCTCAGTCATTGGCATCCAACCAGGTTCTGTAGATTCTTGGGAACACTATTTTTATTTATTGTTTTTCTTTTTTCTTGTTTCATTTTTTCCCATAACTTTATTGATAAACAAAGAGCAATGAGACAGTTTCAAATCAAATTGGTAGGACAGTTTCAATAATTAACACATTGCATACATTCTTCCTAATGGTTAATTGCTGAACAAGATGCGGACAGGTTATCCTATTGACAAACACTATTAGAACAAGTCCCTCTATTCATTAAGAGAATGTAACTATATATCTACCCTAACCACTTTGAATAAACAGATACAAAATGGACATTCATCCGTATCCCCTTTTTTTGGTTAAGTTCCATTATTTGAATATTATAGGTGCATAAACTCAGCAAAATAGTCTAAAAGACTCCAGTAGCCAATAATAGTATTGAGTCTTCCAATTGACTGGCAATGTTAGAAATTGTTGACCTGAGTCCCCTACACCTCAAAACAAAAGCATGGCTTTACTTCTTATATTTAAATTTTTAAACATTTCTGCTGGATGGTTAAGACCAAGGTAAAGCAGAACCTATGCAACAAGAGTTGTAGCTATTGGGTCTGATAAGATCAGTGAAATCCCCTCAGGATTTATCCTGAGATCCTGTACTTCAGATTGTAGAACCTTTGTCAGTGTCAGCCATGAGGATGAGTCACAGCCATTCCTTGGCCAATATGCTCTCACTGAAAGCCTGAGAGAATGTTTTCTCTCCATGTGACTCTCCTTAGGCACACTCTACACCATCGATCACTTTCCTCTTTGGCCCCATAATCTCCTTGATCAGAAAATTTGGGACACTACTGAGTTACATGACGTTACAGTAAAAGTTCGCATACGTACTGAGTCTTAATTGACATTAGAAGGCTAGGGCCAAAATGATGGCTTTCCTTGCAGCCCTCCTTTTTCTCTAATTTTGTCTGCAAACTTAGGTTGTTACACATCCACAAAACAAGCTTATTGTTATTACCATACAACTTAGGCTGTTAAGCTTAACCACACTATCTGTCTGCATATCAAACATCTTAGGCATAACATAGAACACGTATTTTTCAACAACTATTGATATGTTGAAATTTAACTCCCTACAGAATATAATAAAAAACATTTAAAAATTAGATTATATTTCAAAAATAGGCATAAAGAATTATATACTTCTTATGTTTACACATAAATCCAAAAATCTCACCATATACAACCTTGAAGAAGGACAGTCACAAAATATTCCTTTTCTGTCTCTTGCTTTCATTCACCACCCCTTTCTTCTTGAACATCCACCTACCCGAGAGACATCTTAGCAGTAACTGGCATGTCATGACAAGCAGCCCATATTCAGAAGACCAGAATGACAGGCTCTCCAAGCATGAAACTACTATTACAAATTACCATCTGCAGTGCAGTTGCTTAGTTCACAGGTATCAGTATATATAGTTAGTCAGGGTGAGAATCTTTTCAATTAAATGCTAGATTCAAAAATCTTCTGGAGATTCTCAGGATCATTGCCTTGCCCATCTTCTACATATAAATGTACGGCTTGAGTTATTCATGTTTCCTAGCTCTTCTCCTTTCCCTCTCTTGGTAAGTTAGTCCTTGAGATCCTGCTTTCCTTTTACTTGTATTGTAACTTTCTATTTGTATTTCTTCTTTTGCATTCTTCTACTAGAGAAACTATACGATATTTACACATGTGTGTCTGGTTTATTTCACTTATGAGTATATGTTCAAGTGGCATCCACTTCAATATAAAGGCT
>NW_004524988.1:36093-37203 GCF_000260255.1 Octodon degus | reverse complement strand
GGCTGTAGCTAATGATTCCAGAACTATATTGAATAGGAGTGGTGATAGAGGACATCCTTGTCATGTACCACATCTAAGAGTAAAAGATTTCAGTTTTTCCCCTTTTAGGAGTATGTTAGCCATTGGGTTTTCATAAATGGCTTTTACGAGATTGAAATAGAGGCCATCTATTCCAATTTTCTTTAGCACTTTACACATGAATGAATGTTGGACTTTGTCAAAAGCCTTTTCGGCATCAATGGAGATGATCATGTGGTTTTTAGGTTTCGCTCTATTGATATAGTGTATTACACTTATAGATTTTCGAATACTGAACCATCCCTGCATCCTTGGGATGAATCCTACCTGTTCATGGTGTAAGATCGTCTCAATGATTTGTTGTATTCTATTTGCTAGTGCTTTATTGAGGATTTGGCATCTATGTTCATGAGGGAGATAGGCCTGTAGTTCTCTTTCTTAGTTGCGTCTTTCCCTGGTTTTGGTATCAGTATAATACTTACCTCCAGGAATGATTTTAGGAGGATTGTTTCCTTTTCAATTTAATGGAAGAGTGGGAGTAGTGTAGGGACTATGTCTTCTGTAAATTTCTTGTAGAATTCAGCTGTGAATCCATCCGGACCTGCCCTTTTCTTTGCCGGTAGGTTTTTAATTACATCTTGTATTTCATTGCCTGTTATTTGGCTATTGAGAATGGTTATACCTTGTCGATTCAGTTGTGGTAATTTGTACCTTTCTAGGAATCTTTCCATTTCTTTATGTGTCTTCTATTCTGTGAGAGAAAAATTCTCAAATTAGCTATTGATAATCATCTGAATTTCCAATGGGTCTGTGGTAATTACACCCTTTTCATTCTTTATTGCTTGCAGTTGAATTTTTTCTTTCCTCTTTTTGATGAGGTTACCTATGGGCTTATCGATTTTAGTCTTTCAAAGAACCAGCTTTTTGCTTTTCTAATTCTTTGAATTGTTTTCTTTGTCTCAATTGAATTAATTTCTGCTCTAATCTTTATGGTTTCCTCCCGTCTTTGGGCTCTGGGTTTGGTTTGCTCTTCCTTTTCTAGTTGTTGAAGGTGCAGCATTACGGTATTTATTTGTTCCCAATCTGTTTTCC
>NW_004524988.1:12439-13688 GCF_000260255.1 Octodon degus | reverse complement strand
CCACATGATCATCTCCATGGATGCATAAAAGTCTTTTCACAAAGTACAATTGGAATAGAAGGCCTCTACTTCAACCTGATAAAAGCCATTTATGGAAATCCAATGGCTAACATACTCCTAAATGGGGAAAAATGAAATCTTACTCTTAGATCTGGTACAAGACAAGGATGTCTTTTATCACCACTCCTATTCAATATAGTTCTGGAATCATTAGCTACAGCCATTAGACAAGAGAAAAAATAAAAGGAATAAGAATAGATAAACAAGAAGTTAAATTATCATTATTTGCAGATGACATGATACTTTACTTGAAAGACCCAAATAACTCCACCAAAATCTACTGGAATTAATACAGAAATTCAGTAGCATAACAGGTTATAAAGTCAATACCCAAAAGTCAATAGCATTCCTCTACACACATAACAAACACAATAAGAGGGAAATGATAGCAACAATACCTTTTACAAAAGCACTGAAAAAATGAAATACCTTGGAATTCATTTAACTAAAGAAGTCAAAGATCTTTTCTAAGAAAATCACAGTACTATGAAAAAAGAGATTATAGAGGATTTCAGAGAATGGAAAGATATCTCATGCTCCTGGATAGGAAGAACCAACATTGTGAAGATGGCCAAACTCCCAAAATTGCTGTACAGATTTAATGCAATCCCTAACAAAATACAACCAACATACCTCACAGAGCTAGAGAAATCATTCCTAAAATTTATGCGGAACCAGAAAAGACCTGGAACATCAAAGGCAATCCTGGGCAATAAAGACAAGGTAGGAGGCATTATAATTCCTGACTTGAAATTATACTACAAGGCTACTGCAATAAAATCAGCATGGTACTGGCAACAAAATAGACCTGAGGATCAATGGAATAGATTAGAATATACTGTAGCCCCTAAGAACACATTCTGCCACTTTATCTTTGACAAAGGGGTCAAACATACTCACTGGAAGAAAGATAGCCTCTTTAACAAATGGTGCTGGAAAAACTGGCTCTCTACATACCGAAAAATAAACTTGATCCAGGTCTATTACCATGCACTAAGTGAAAGTCAAAATGGATTAAAGATCTAAACATTAAAGCAGAGACACTAAATCTCCTGGAAGAGATAGTAGGAGGAACACTTGAAGACATAGGGGTAGGCAAAGAGTTCATGAACAAAAATCAAATTGCACGGGAAACATTTGAAAGAATTACCAACTGGGAACTGGTCTTTTTTTTTCTGTTGTTGAATAT
>NW_004524988.1:8632-10209 GCF_000260255.1 Octodon degus | reverse complement strand
AGAAAGGAAGAAGAAAAATATCATCATAGTTCTACCACCTAAGGAACAACCACATTAATAGTGTGGTCATGCTTATTCTTTAAACCATAAGAGTAGGTACCATTTCTGATGTGGTACCTTCCTCAGACTTCCTCCTCCAGATTCACTATGTCATGTTTGTACCACTCACTTTTGTGCAGTTAATTTGGTTGTCCTGTGTTTCCCAGCAGACTATTGAAACGGGAGCAAGCTGGAACCATGAATTAAATTTCTTAGCCTGTTCCTAAATACCAGGGACACTAGACCCAATATTTGCTGACTGATTAAATCTAAATGGATATGAATTACCTCAGAAAGGATATGAAATAGGGAAGATATCTAGGCCATGAAAATTAAACCTTCTATGTCCCCTAGCTTGGTGACTGTTGGTTTTTTGCTCCTGGACTCTTGAAAGTCTATTTAAATGACTTCTTTCTCCATACTAAAACTTAGTAAGAAGTAGACTGACTAAGAGCCAGGATTTACTCAGATTCTCAATATAAGGAATAAAGGGGAGAGGAAGGAAAAGAACTAGAGAGGATTAGAGAGGGAGAAGGGAGGGAAAAGAGAGTAGAAAACAGTAGATAGGCTGAGAAGAGAAGTGAAAGAGAAGAATTTATATAGTATGCTTAATCCAGTATGTGATTTGCCTCCAGCACTTTGTGCAGGATCCCATCCACTTGTTCTGAGTCATACCCGATCTCACAAAGCTCCAAGTGAGGGAGGACAGAAGTAAGGAGATAGCTGATGTGGATACACAGCCGTGTAAGCTTTGCCAAAGCCCTGAGCCTTCTGCAGCACTTCCAGGAGTGTCTGTGTCTCCTTCAATTTCTCTTTTAATTCTTGCTTTTCCTCTTTGGTTCATTCTAGCTCAGCTTTCAGAATCTGGAATTCAGCTTGGCGATAACCCATGTGTTTCTTGCTCCAGTACAAGCCCTCTGTCTCTTGGGTACTGTAGGTTACCAATTCACGTTGAACCTTCTTGAATTCAGAATGCCAGTGATTCTTCTCTTGTTCTAGTTCCTCCACCTTTTGCTGGAACAAATTCCTTTCAGCCAAAACACGCTCCAATTTTTCTGTCGTTCTCTTCAATTCTTCCAGCTCACTTTGGTTATTCATCTTTGGTGTATTATGATCTGTGGCTTCCTTGCAACCTCTTTGTTTCTCTCCAATGGCTATAGCAGAAATTGTAGTAGCGGCCATAGAAGAATAAAGCACTGGCTTCCAGGATTCAATTGCTTTTCTTCTATCAGCAAGCTCCTCTCTGTTAAAAGGGATAAGCTGAATGGGAGCTCCTAAGTGGGGGATGTAGCTCAGTGGCACAGTGCTTGCCTGGTAAATTCTTTTGATGTGAAAAAACTTCTCAGTAAGAGCAGATCCCAGTTGTTATGTCTTTCAACTGTTACCCGTGCGAATTGATTTCTGTCCATGAAGTCTTTACCTACCCCTATGTCTTCAAGAGTTCCACCTACTTTCTCTTCCACGATATTTAGTGTCTCTGCTTTAATGTTTAGATCTTTAATCCATTTAGACTTTAGTTTAGTACATGGTGATAGACC
>NW_004524988.1:0-7162 GCF_000260255.1 Octodon degus | reverse complement strand
TTACTTCTGCCCATATTTTTTTAATGTCATTTGTGTTGACTCCTTCTTTCTCACTGATGCCTATTAGTCTTGGGATCTGGTCTTACTGAGAAGTTTTTTCAAGTCAAAAGAAATTACCAACAAAGTGAAAATGCAATACACAAATTTGGAAAAAATAATGACAAATAAGTACTCGGACAAACGTCTGCTCTCTTGAATTTATAAAGAACAAAAAAAACACTAAGGGCCCAAAAATTAAAGACTCAATCCATAAATGGGTATCCGACATGAACACACACTTCTGAGAGAATGAAATTAAAGAAGTGAATAAATATATGAAAAAATGCTTCACATCATTTGCCATCCGTGAAATGCAAATTAAAAGAACACTGAGATTTCATCTCACCCAAGAAAGAATGGCTATCATAAAGAAATCAACCAACAACAAATGTTGGAGAGGCTTGGGAAAAAGGAACCTTTCTCTACTGCTGGCTGGAATGTAGATTGGTGCAACCGTTATGGAAATCAGGGCTGAGACTCTTTAGAACATTTGGACTGGAAGTCCCATTTAAACCAGTTATTTCTCTACTGGGAATTTTCCTGGAGATCTTAAAATATCATAACATAGAGATGTATGTGTGCCTATGTTTATAGGAGCCAATTTGTGAGAGCCAAATCTTGGAAATAACCAAGATGCCCATCACCTGAGGAATGGTTGAAAAAGATGTGGTATTTTTACACACTGGAGTATTATTCAGTAGTTAAGAATGATGAACTCAAAGTCTTTATATTGAAGTGGATGCCACTTGAACATATACTCATAAATGAAATAAACCAGGTACATATGTGTAAATATCATATAGTTTCCCTAGTATAAGAACTCGAAAGAAGAAATACAAAGAGAAAGGTATAATACAAGTAAAAGGAAAGCAGGACCTCGAGGACTAACTAATCAAGAGAGGGAAAGGAGAAGAGCTGGGAAACATGAATAAGTCAAGCCATAGAGATATATGTAGAAGATGGGCAAGGCAATGATCCTGAGAATCTCTAGAAATTTTTGAATCTACCAGTTAATTGGAAAGATTATCACCCTTACTAACTATATATACTGATACCTGTGAACTAAGCAACTGCACTGAAGATGGTAATCTGTAATAGTAGTTTCATGCTTGGAGTGCTTGTCATTCTGGTATTCTGAATATGGGCTCTTTGTCATGACTTGCCAGTTGCTGCTATGCTGTCTCTCGGGTAGATGGTTGTTCAAAAAGTAGGGGGTGGTGAATGAAAGAAGAGACAGAAAAGAAATATTGTGGGACGGTCCTGCTTCAAAGTTGTATATGGTTAGGTTTTAGACTTATGTGTAAAAGTAAGAAGCATATAATTCTTTATTCCTATTTTTAAAATATATTCTAATTTTTCAATTTTTTGTCATATTCTGTAGGGACTTAATGTTCAACATATCAAAACTTGATGAAATATATCTGTTCCATGTTATGCCTAAGATGTTTGATATTCAGAGAGATAGTGAAGTTAAGCTTAACAACCTAAGTTATATGGTAATAACAATAAGCTTGTCTTCTGGATGGATAGCAACCTAAGTTTGCAGACAAAATTAGAGAAAAAGGAGGGCTGAAAGTAAAGCCAAATTTTTGGCCCTAGACCTGCAACGTCAAATAAGACTCAGTACAGATGAGAACTTGTACTGTTACATCATGTAACTTGGTCGTGTCCCAACTTTTCTGATCAAAGAGATTATGGGGCCAAACAGCCAAGTGATCGATAATGTAGAGTGTGCCTAAGGAGAGTCTGAGGGAGAGAAAACATTCTCTCAGGCTTTCAAAGAGAGAGTACAGGATCTCAGGATAAATCCTAAGGGGATTTCACGGACCATATCAGACCCAAAAGCTACAACTCTTGTTGCATAGGTCCTGCTTTATCTTGGTCTTAACCATCCAGCAAAAAATATAAAAACGAAATATAAAATGTAAAGCCATGCTGTTATGTTGAGCTATGGCGGACTCAGGTCAACAATTTCTGAGATTACCAGTCAAGTAGAAGACCCAATACTATTATGGGCTACTGGACTCTTTTAGAATATTTTGCTGAGTTTACACACCTATAATATTCAAATAACGGAAGTTAACAAAAAAAGGGATACAGATGAATGTTCAGTTTGTATCTTTGTATTCAAAGTAGTTAGGATAGATATATAGTTACATTCTCTTAATGAATATAGGGATTTGTTCTAATGGTGTTTGTAAATAGAATACCATGTCCGAATCTTGTACAACAATTAACCACTAGGAGGAATGTATGCAGTGTGTTAATTGTTGAAACTGTCCTACCAATTTGATTTGAAACTGTCTCATTGCTACTTGTTTCTCAATAAAATAATGAAAAAAATTACCAACAAAGTGAAAAGACAACACACAAATTTGGAGAAAATAAGGACAAATAAGTACTCAGACAATGGTCTGCTCTCTAGAATTTATGACGAATTACAAAACACTAGGGCCCCAAAATTTAAAGACCCAGTCCAGAAATGGGCATCTGAGATGAACATACACTTCTCAGAGGATGAAATTAAAGAAGTGAATAAATATATGAAAAAATTCTCCACATCACTAGCAGTCTGTGAAATGTAAATTAATACAACATTGAGATATCATCTCTCCCCAAAAAGAATGGCTATCATAAATAAATCACCCAACAACAAAAGTTGGAGTGGGTGTGGTGAAAAAGGAACCCTTCTCCACTGCTAGTGAGAATGTAGACTGGTGCAAGCATTATGGAAATCAGTGTGGAGGCTGCTTAGAAATGTTGGACTGGAAATCCTTTTTAAACCAGCTATTCCTCTACTGGGATTTTTCTCTGAGGATCTGAAAACATTATATCATAGGGATATATGTGTGCCTATGTTTATAGCAGCACAATTCATGATAGCCAAATTATGGAAACAACGAAGATGCCCACCACCTGAGGAATCCTTGAAAATGATGTGGTATTTTTATACAATGGAGTATTACTCAGCTATACAAATGATAACCTCAAAGCTTTTATATTGAAGTGGATGCCACTTGAACATATACTCATAAGTGAAATAAACCAGACACACATGTGTAAATATCATATAGTTTCCCTAGTATAAAAACTCAAAAGAAGAAATACAAATAGAAAGGTATAATATAAGTAAAAGGAAAGCAGGAATTCAAGGACTAACTAATTAAGGGAAGGAAAGGAAAAGAGCTAGGAAACATGACAGTGACAAGCCATACAGTTATATGTAGAAGATGGGCAAGGCAATGATCCTGAGAATCTCC
The DNA here is from genome assembly GCF_000260255.1 of Octodon degus. Lineage (NCBI taxonomy): Eukaryota > Metazoa > Chordata > Mammalia > Rodentia > Octodontidae > Octodon > Octodon degus. The sequence goes on along the minus strand of NW_004524988.1, from coordinate 3,863 downwards.
AGAAGATTTTTGAATCTAGCAGTTAATTGGAAAGATTCTCACCCTGACTAACTATATATACTGATACTTGTGAACTAAGAAAATGCACTGAAGATGGCTATTTGCTATAGTGGGTTCATGCTTGAGGTGCCTGTCATTGTGGTCTTCTGAATATGGGTTGCTTGGCATGACATGCCAGTTGCTGCTGTGCTGTCTCTCGCATAGATGATTGTTCAAAAAGAAGGTGGTGGTGAATGAAGGCAGGAGACAGAAAAAGGAATATTGTGGCACTGTTCTGCTTCAAGGTTGTATATGGTTAGATTTCTGGACTTATGTGTAAACATAAGAATTATATAATTATTTATTCCTATTTTTAAAAGTTTTTTCATCAAATTCTGTAGGGACTTAATGTTCAACCTATCAATACTTGGTGAAATATACCTGTTTCATATTATGCGTAAGATCTTTGATATCAGACAGATAGTGAGGTTAAGCTTAACAGCCTAGGTTGTATTGCAATAACAATAAGGTTGTCTTCTGGAGGGTTAACAACCCACCTTTGCAGAACAAAATTAGAGAAAAAAGAGTGCCGCAAGGAAAGCCAACATTTGGCCCTAGCCTTCCAAGGTCAATTAAGTCTCAGGACATATGAGAACTTGTACTGTAACATCATGTACCTCAGCAGTGTCCCAAATTTTCTGATGAAGGAGATTATTGGGTCAAAGATGAAAGTGATTGATGATGTAGAGTGTGCCTAAAGAGAGTCATATGGAGATAAAACGTTGTCTCAGGCTTTCACAGAGAGCACATTGGCCAAGCAATGGCCGTGACTTATCCACATGGCTGATAATGACAAAAGAAGTACAATCTGAGGTACTGGATCTCAGGATAAATTATAAGTAGATTTCACTGACCTTATCAGATCCAAAAGTTACAACTCTTCTTGCATAGGTTTTGCTTTATCTTGGTCTTAACCATCCAGCAGAAAAGTATAAAAACGATGTACCAGAAGTAAAGCCATGTTGTTATGTTGAGCTGTAGGGGACTCAGGTCAACAATTTCTGACACTGCCAGTCAAGCAGAAGACCCAATACTATTATGGATTACTGGATTTTTTTAGAATATTTTGCTGTGTTAACACACCTGTAATATTCAAATGACGGAACTAAACAAAATTGGGATATATAAATGAATGTCCATTTTATATCTGCATAATCAAAATGGTTAGGATAAACAGTTACATTCTCTTAATGAATAGAGGGATTTGTTCTAATAGTTGTTTGCAAATAGGATATCATGTCTGCATCTTGTACAGTAAATAACCACTAGGAAGACAGTATGCAATGTGTTATTCATTGAATCTCTCCTACCAATTTGATTTGAAAGTGTCTCATTGCTATTTGTCTGTCAATAAAATTATGGAAAATTTGTGGTATTTTTATACAATGGTGTATCATAAATAATGATAAACTTGAAGCCTTCATATTTAAGTGGATGCCACTTGAATATATACTCATAAGTGAAATATACCAGACCAATAAATTTTGTGTAGTCTCCCTAGTATAACTACTCAAGAGAAGAAATACAAATAGAAAGGTATAACATAATTAAAGGAAAATAAGAATTTGTGGATTAGATAATGAAGAAAGATCAAGGAAAAAAGCTAGGAAATATGACATGGGCAAAGCCATTCATTTATATGTATAGGATGGGTAAGGTGATGACACTGAGAATCTCCAGAATATTTTTGAATCTAGCAGTTGAATGGTAGGATTCTCACCCTGATTGACTATATATGCTGATACCAGTGAACTAAGCAAATGCACTGAAGATGGCAATGTGCTATAGTAGAGTCATGCTTCGAGTGCCTGTCATGCTGTTCTGCTGAATACTACTGCTTGTCATGACATGCTGGTTGCTGCCTTGCTGTCTCTCAGGTAGATTTTTTTTTACAGGAAGGCAGTGGTGAATGAAGGCAGGAGAGATGAAAAAGTGCTGTGGGACTGTCCTACCATGATGTATATGGTTAGATTTCTAAATTTCTTTGTAAAAATGTCTAATTGTTTATTCCTTTTTTAAAATACAGTTTTGTTTTTTAATTTTTTTTCTTTTTTTGTTGGGACTTAAAGCATAACATATCAATACTTGATGAAACATACCTGTTCCATATTATTCCTAAGATGTTGGATACTCAAACAGATAGCGAGGTTAAGCTCAACAGCCTAAGTTGTATGGTAATAACAGTATGCTTCTCTTCTCGAGAGTTAACAACCTAAGTTTGCAGACCAAAAATTAGCGAAAAAGGAGGGCTGTATGGAAAGTCAACATTTTGGTCCTAGCCTTTCAAGATCAGTGAAGACTCAGGACATAGGAGAACCTGTACTGTACATCATGTAACTCAGTTCTGTCCCAAATTTTCTGATCAACGAGGTTATGGGACCACAAAGGATAGTGATCAATGATGTAGAGTATGCCCAAGGAGAGTCACATGGAGAGAAAACATTCTATCAGTCTTTCACAGAGAGCACATTGGCCAAGCAATTGCCGTGACTCATCCTCATGGCTGACACTGACAAAGGATCTGCAAATTGCAGTACAGGGTTTCAGGATATGTACGGAGGGGATTTGACTGCCCTTATCAGATACAAAAGCTGCATTTCCTGTTATATAGGTCTTGCTTTGTCTTGGTCTTGACCCTCCAGCAGAAAAGTATAAAAAGGAAGTTTAAAAATTAAAGCCATATCAATAATCTGAGCTTTAAAAGGCTGGAGTCAACAACTTCTGTCATTGTCAGTCTTATGGAAAACCAAGTACTATTTTGGACTACTGGACCATTTTGAAATATTCTACTGAATTCACACACCTATAATATTTAAATGACAAAACTAAACAAAAAAAAGGGGATAGAAATGAATGACCATTTTGCATGTGCATATTCAAAATAGTTAGGATAAATATATAGCTAAATTCCCTTAATTCAATGAATAGGAAGATTTGTTCTATTAATGTTTGTAAACAGAATATCATGTCTGCATCTTGTACAATGAATAACCACCAAGACAACAATATGCAATGTATTAATTATTGAAACTATCTTACTAACTGGATTTGGAACTCTTTCTTTGCTATTTGGTTCTCAATAAAATTATGGGGAAAAAAGATTATAATGATAAGACACAAATCTATGAAGGTGATATATTGTAACTATATAGAACAAAATACATGCACACAGATGTGCACATGCAAACCTGGAGAAATTTGATTGAGATTGGTGAGTATTATCAGTAAAAACACTGTATCCTATTTCTCATACTATCGCTTTGTAAAATGTTACCATTGGGAGAAACTGATTAAAGGGATATGGGATCTCTGTCATATATTATAGCTGCAGACACAACTACAATTATTTTTCAATGAAAATGTCCATAACAAAAATGTGTCATAATGTGCACAGGCATGGTTCTAAATACAACTGTCAAAAGAAATATATAATTCCAAAACAGGGCATGGTGGCATACATCTGTAATCTCAGCACTTGGGAAGCTGAGGCAGAAGGATCATTATGAATTCAAGACAACCTCAGCTACATAGTGCGTTAAAGACCAGTTTGAACTATATAGGGAGACCCTACCTCAGAAAACAAACAAAACCTGTAGTATTCCAGGGCTTGGATAGCAAAGGAACAAGGACAGCCTGAGGCAAATAGGATTTTTTTTCCAATAAAACAAACAGGTCATGAATGATCAATGGGAAAATACAAATAGACATAAGAATCAGTTTGGAAGGGGTCCCATTACCCAAGGCTGAGACAATTTGAACTTAGAGAAAATTTTGTTGGATGTAAATTATTTAATAAATGGAGTGTGCGGAGAGTTTCCTGCTAC
>NW_004524987.1:625682-626222 GCF_000260255.1 Octodon degus | reverse complement strand
CCTCTAAAAATATCTATTTGATAAACTTTTTCTGAAGGTGGGTATGATAATAAACTTCTCCATTGACAAAACAATCCTCCTATTAAATATATCTTTAAAGGACTTCCTGGGTTTTCTACTGAATAAATTAAGAATATTAAGAAAGAGACAATTCTATGAAATAGCATTATTACTCGATTATGATTTTGGGGTCTTCATTCAATTTTTTCAAAATATTTATGTTTCTATTGTCTAAAAATTATAAGAATAGATCTTGGGTTAATATAAATTATTAATAATTAAAGAGAAAGTTATACATTGTTATTTTTATTTTACTATTTTTAGCATTTACTATTTTACTCTAGTTTAAATTGCAGTGTTTGAGACCCAGTCCTAGCCCAGGTCCAGTGAGTGTGTGGAAGAGATTCCGGCTACCCTGGGCCAGCGGAACCAGTCCCAGCCCAGGCTCAGCATGGGCCAGACCCACTCCCACCCCCTTCGGTAGTCCCCCAACCCTCCGCAGCAATACATCCCCCCTGGCAAATGAGTAGGAATTTCTGC
>NW_004524987.1:623304-624127 GCF_000260255.1 Octodon degus | reverse complement strand
TAACTGAAGCATAAAGAATGCCAAGTAACCTTAAGACAATGAAAAACACATTGAGACATATAATAGTCAAGATCACAGAAATTCAGCACAAGTATAATCTACTGAAAGCCACTAGAGAAAAGAAGCAGATCACATTCAAAGGAAAACCCATCAGAATTAGGACCGACTTCTCTTCACAAACCATGCAGTCAAGAAGAGCATGGAGCAGAGTACTTCAGGTCCTCTACGAAAAGAAATTCCAGCCCAGACTACTATACACTGCAAAACTCTCACTCAAGTTTGATGGAGAAGTGAAATACTTCCATGACAAAGAACAGATAAAGAATTTCACGATTACAATGCCAACCTTACACAGACTACATAAAGAAGTTCTAGAGATGGACCAAAACGATCAGAACTCCAAAAATGAGATCAGAAGCAACCAACTAAATAGCATAACCAATTAAACACAAGAGAAAAAGGAGGAAACAATAACAGATAAATAACATGGTAAATAAAGAAAAATTTCAAGTGCAAGCAATAAGGAATGAAAAGGGTGTAATTAACAAAGACTCAGTGGAAATTCAGAAGACTATTAATAGCTACTTTAAGAATCTTTACTCTCACAGAATAGAAGACACAGAAAAACTGGACAGATTCCTAGAATGGTACAAATTACCACAACTGAATTGACAAGATATAACCACTCTCAATAGCCCAATAACAGCCAATGAAACATGAGATGTAATTAAAAAACTATCCTCAAAGAAAAGGCCATACCGCATGGATTCACAGCTCAATTCTACAAGACATTTACAGAAGATGTAGTCCCTATACTCCTCAA
>NW_004524987.1:620902-622500 GCF_000260255.1 Octodon degus | reverse complement strand
TAAATGACACCCTACTCAGCAACCAATGGGTCACAGATGAAATTAAACAAGAAATTCAACAATATCTACAATTCAATGAAAATTCAAGCACAACTTATTGGAATTTATGGGATAAGTTGAAAGCAGTTCTCAGAGGGAAATTCATAGCTGTGAACTCACACATTAGGAAACCAGAACGGGAAAAAATTACTCCCCTAATGCTGCACATTCAACTACCAGAAAAGGAAGAATAAACCAAACCCAGAGCTCAAAGGCGGGAAGAAATCATAAAGAATAGAGCAGAAATTAATTCAATTGAGAAAAAGAAAACAATTCAAAGAATTAAAAAAGCAAAAAGCTAGTTCTTTGTAAGATTAAATAAAATTGATGGGACCCTAGCTAACCTCATCAAACAGAGGAAAGAAATATTCAAATACAAGCAATAAGGAATGAAATGGGTGTAATTAACAAAGACTCAGTGGAAATTCAGAAGACTATCAATAGCTACTTTGAGATACTCTAGTCTCACAGAATAGAAGACACAGAAGAACTGGACAGATTCCTAGAATGGTACAAATTAGAACAACTGAATCGACAAGATATAACCACTCTCAATAGCCCAATAACAGCCAATTTAATACGAGATGTAATTAAAAATCTATCGGCAAAGAAAAGCCAAGGTCTGCATGGATTCACAGCTAAATTCTACAAGACATTTACTGAACATGTAGTCATATACTCTTCAAACTCTTCTATGAAATTGAAAGGAAGCAATCCTCCCATAATCATTTCTGGAGTGAAGTATTATACTGATACTCAAACCAGTGAAAGGTGCAACTAAGAAAGAGAACTACAGGCCAATCTCCCTCACGAACATAGATGCCAAAATTCTCCATAAAATACTAGCAAATAGAATACAGAAAATCATCAAGAAGATCATACGCCATGACCAGGTAGGATTCATCCCAGAGATGCAAGGATGGTTCAATATTGGAAATTCTATCAATGTAATACACTATATCAATGGAGCGAATACTAAAAACCACATGATCATCTCCATTGATTCAGAGGCTTTTTACAAAGTCCAACACTCATTCATGTTCAAAGTCCTACAGAAAATTTAACATAGATGGCCTCTACTTCAATCTGGTAAAAGCCATTTATGGAAACACAACAGCTAACATAATCTGAAATGGGGAAAAACTAAAATCCTTTACTCTTAGATAGGGTACAAGACAAGGATGACCTCTATCACCACTCCTATTCAGCATACTTCTGGAATCATTTGCTACAGCCATTAGACAAGAGAAAGAAATAAAAGGAATAAGAATAGGCAAAGAATAATTTAAATTATCTCTTTTGCAGATGACATGATACTTTACTTGGAAGACCCAAAAATCTGCACCAAGAAGCTACTAAAATCAATAGAGAAATTCAATAGCATAGCAGGTTATAAAGTCAATACACAAAAGTCAATAGCATTCCTCTACACAGACAACAAAAACACTGAGAGGGAAATTATAGAAACAATACAGTTTACAATAGCACCAAGGAAAATAAAATACCTTGGAATTGAACTAACTAAGAAGTCAAAGATCTTTTCAAGGAAAACCACAGTA
>NW_004524987.1:619683-620596 GCF_000260255.1 Octodon degus | reverse complement strand
CTAAAAGGCCACTGTGATAAAATCAGCATGGTACTGGCATCAAAGTAGATGTGAGGATCAATGAAATAGATTAGAAGACAGTGAAGCTCCTACGAACACACTTAGCCAATTCATCTTTGACAAAGGGGCTAAACATACTCACTGGAAGAAAGATAGCCTCTTTAACAAATGGTGCCGGAAAAACTGGCTCTCGACATGCCGAAAACTCAAGCTTGACCAAGGTTTATCACCATGTACTAAACTAAAGTCAAAATAGATTAAAGATCTAAACATTAAAGCAGAGACACTAATTCTCCAGGAAGAGAAAGTAGGAGGAACTCTTGAAGACATAGGGGTAGGCAAAGTGTTCATGGACGGAAATCAAATCGCAAGTGAAAGAGTTGAAAGAATTCACAACTGGGACTTGATCATACTGAGAAGTTTTTTCACGTCAAAAGAAATTACCAACAACGTGAAAATACAACCCACAAATTTGGAAAAATTCATGACAAATAAGTACTCAGACAAAGGTCTGCTCTCTAGAATCTATAAAAAACTAAAAAAACACTAGGGCCCCCAAATTGAAGACCCAATCTAGAAATGGGTATCCGAGATGAACACACACTTCTCAGAGCAAGAAATTAAAGAAGCGAATAAACATATGAAAAAATGCTCCACATCTCTAGCCTTTAGAAAATGCAAATTAAAACCACATTGAGATATCATCTCACCCCAGAAAGAATAGCTATCATAAAGAAATCACCCAACTACAAATGTTGCAGAGGCTGTGGGGAAAAAGGAACCCTTCTCCACTGCTGGTGGGAATGTAGACTTGTGCAACCATTATGGAAATCAGTATGGAGACTCCTTAGAAAAGTTGGTCTGGAAATCCCCTTTAAACCAGCTATTCCTCGAATGGGAAATTTCCCAGAGG
>NW_004524987.1:615479-617361 GCF_000260255.1 Octodon degus | reverse complement strand
ATATCTGTGAACTAAGCTACTGCACTGTAGATGGTAATTTGTAATAGTAGTTTCATGTTTGGAGTGCCTGTCATTCTGGTAGTCTGAATATGGGCTGCTTGTCATGATATGCCAGTTGCTGCTATGATGTCTCTCAGGTACATGGATGTTCAAGAAGAAGGGGGTGGTGAATGAAAGCAAGAGATAGGAAAAGAAATATTGTGGGACTGTCCTGCTTGAACGTTGTATATTGTGAGATTTTTGCACATATGTGCAAACATGAGAAGTATATAATTCTTTGTCCTATTTTTAAAATATCATCTAATTTTTAAATTTTTTGTCATATTATGTAGGAACTTAAAGTTCGACATATCTGTACTTGATGAAAAGTACCTGTTCTTTATTATGCCTAAGATGTTTGATATGCAGAAAGATAGTGAGGTTAAGCTTAATAGCCTCTTTCATTCGATAATAACAGTAAGCTTGTCTTCTGGTTGGTTAACAACCTAAGTTTGCAGACCAAAATTAGGGAAAAAGGAGGGCTGCAAGGAAAACCAACATTTTAGCCCTAACCTTCTAAGGTCAATTGAGACTCAGAAAATATGAAAAGTTGTACTTAAACGTCATGTAACTCGGTAGTGTTCCAAATTTTCTGATCAAGGAGATTACGTGGCCAAAGAGGAAAGTGAGTGATGATGTAGAGTGTGCCTAAGGAGAGTCACATGGAGAGAAAACACTCTCTCAGGCTTTCACAGAGAGCACATTGGCCAAGCAATGGCCGTGACTCATCCACATGGTGACATGACAAATGTTCTACAATCTGATGTGCAGGATCTCAGGATAAATCCTGAGGGGATTTCACTGACGTTCTCAGACCCAAAAGCTACAACTCTTCTGGCATTGACCCTGCTTTACCTTGGTCTTAACCATCCAGTAGAAAAGTATGAAAACGAAATATAGGAATATATATGTGTGTCTGGTTAATTTCACTTATGAGTATATGTTCAAATGGCATCCACTTCAATATAAAGGCTTGAAGTTTATCATTCTTAATAGCTGAATAATACTGCATTGTGTAAAAATACCATATCTTTTTCAACCATTCCTCAGGTGATGGGCATCTTGGTTGTTTCCAATATTGGGCTATCACACATTGTGCTGTTATAAACATAGGCACACATATATCACTATGATATGATGATTTCAGATCCTCTCTGAAAATTCCCTGTAGAGGAATAGCTGGATTAAAGAGGATTTCCAGACTAACTGTTCAAAGGAGTCTCCATACTGATTTCCATAATGTTTGCACCAGTGTACATTCCCAAAAGCAGTGGAGAAGGGTTCCTTTCTCCCTACTGTTTCTCCAACATTTGTAGTTTTGTGATTTCTTTATGATAGCCATTCTTTCCGGGGTGAGAAGATACCTCTATGTGGCTTTAATTTGCATTTTCTAATGGCTAGTGATGTGCAGCATTTTTTCATATGTTTATTCGCTTCTTTAATTTCTTCCTCTGAGAAGTGTGTGTTCATCTCGGATGCCCATTTCTAGATTGGGTGTTTAAATTTTGGCGCCCTAGTGTTTTTTAGTTCTTCATAGATTCTAGAGAGCAGACCTTTGTCTGAGTACTTATTTGTCATGAATTTTTCCAAAAGTGTGGGTTGCCTTTTCACTTTGTTGGTAATTTCTTTTTCTTTTCATTTGAACCAATCTTTATTTTTGAATTTTTTTTCAACAAATAATACACTGCATATATTCTTCTTAGTGGTTAATTGCTGTACAAGAAGTGGACTTGTGATCCTTTTTAAAAACACCATTAGAACAAATCATTCTATTCATTAAGAGAATGCAACTATATATCTAACCTAACCACTTTGGATACACAGGTACAAAATGGACATTCAT
>NW_004524987.1:614289-614894 GCF_000260255.1 Octodon degus | reverse complement strand
TAATTTTGGTCTGCAAACTTAGGTTGTTAACCATCCAGAAGACAAGCTTATTGTTATTATCAAACGATTTAGGCTATTAAGCTTAACCTTACTATATCACTGCATTTCAAACATCTTAGGCATAATAAGTAGCAGGTATTTTTCATCAAGTATTGATATGTTGAAATTTATGTCCCTGCATAATATGATAAAAACATTTTTTAAAATTATATTTTATTTTAAAAATAGGATTACGGATTATATACTTCTCATGCTTGCACATAAGTCCAAAAATCTCATCATATACAACCTTGAAGGACAGTCCCACAATATTCCTTTCCCTGTCTCTTGCTTTCATTCACCACCACCTTCTTCTTGAACATCCACCTACCTGACAGACATCATAGCAGTAAATGGCATGTCATGAAAAGTCGCCCATATTCTGCCTACCAGAATGACAGGCACTCCAAACATGAAACTACTGTTTTAAATTACCATCTGCACTTCATTAGCTTAGTTCACAGTTATCAATATATATATTTAGTCAGGGTGAGAATCTTTCCAATTAACTGCTAGATTAAAAAATCTTCTGAAGATTCTCAGGATCATTGCCTTGCTCATCTTTT
>NW_004524987.1:592311-595606 GCF_000260255.1 Octodon degus | reverse complement strand
CTTCCATATGTTTCTGCATTTGATTCTTTAGTGCAGATGTTATTAATTCAGGGATTTCTTTTTTCATTTCCAATCTGAGTTCTTCTACATCTTTTTGTAGCTGTTTCTTTATTTCAGAAGTCATTGATTCATTGCTTTCAGTTGTGTGATTTCCAATTTTTTCTGTTTTAGTGACCTCTGCACTTGTTATGAGTGGGCTTGGGTTCTGAGGTTGCATTTTGTTCCTTCTCATCATTTTGTGGAGCACTATCTTCTGAACTTTGTTGTAGATCTTTGCTGTAGTTATAACCTTCGCAAGTACTGAAATTTAGGTGCTAAAAAGTTTGGACTTATCCATCTGCCTCTGGCTTGGGTCTGGCTACTGTGCTCAGCTCCTTCCCAGTGGCGCCCTTAAGGGTGAACCTGTTGTGCCACTGTGGCGTGATGTTCTGCTCCTGGACTAGCTGGTTGGATCTATGCTCTACACTCTCTGCAGGGATTGCAGCTGCAGGATTATACCTCAGGCGTGTATGCCAGGCCTGAGCTGTGCCTGGAGGGGCAAGGTGAAGTAGGGGGAAGACGAAGCTCTCTGCACACACTCACGGGACCTGGGCTAGGACTGGGTCTGGTGGCTCCGGTACGGGGCAAAAATTCCTACTCGGTGGGCATTGTGGGGGAGGCACTGCGAAGTGGTGGGGGGCTTCCAAAGGGGGTGGAACAGGGTCCGGCCCACTCTGTGCCTGGGCTGGGATTGGTCCCGTTGGCGCCGGTTAGCAAGAAGCTCTCCGCACACTTACCAGACCTGGACTAGGACTGGGTCTTAAGTGTAATTTAAATAAATATACATCATTGGTGAAAAATATGGATGTATTTACAAGGCTACAATACTTTGAGTATATGATAAATTTCTATACAACAAGCAGAATTAAAGTGGTCACACATATTTACTCACAATAATTATCAAGAAAATTCATTAGAACTTATTTCTTTCCATATTTTTTAGATTATATGTATATGTTTGACTGAATAGGTAATTGAGCTTATTAAAATCTCTCTTCAAATTATAAATTAAGTGCTAATATTGTTCCTTGTATTAGATAGTTATTACAAACCCCACAATATTTTCCACCATATGCTTGTCCAGTTCATGTCTCAAGCTTTCCAAAAGTACATGTATTATTTTTCTCCAACATGTATTCATCTGCCCAAATTTTAAAATATCAGTCTATCCCTTTACCATATGCCTAGTAAAACTGAAACATAAAGCAATGTCAAAGAAAAAATTTGGGGTCCAGGGAGATAGATCAGTAGAAAAAGTGCTTTCCTGGCAAGCTCAAGGGCCTGAGTTCAATCCCTGATTCTGCCAAAAAAAGAAAAAAGGAAAAAAAAATAAGAAAAAATTTGGAGGCTCATATAATTATAATGGTAAATTAAATGTGACAAGTTATTAAAATGTCATATCCAATATGACTCTGGAAAATTAAGAATGAGACAATTAAGGAATTAAAACCAGGAAAATGTTTAAGAAAAGTTTTAGACAAGCATACTACCCTAGTTAAATTTTTGAAGCTGAAACAAAATACCTGCTAACCAAAATTAAGAGAGAAAATGTTTATTTTAGTTAGTTTGTAGAGCTTTCAGTCCATAGTTAGTTATATCCAAGGCAGGAGTACATGGAAGATGGGCATCACAGAGGAAAAACAGTTTATAGAGTAGCAGACAGATTGCAGCAGGCAGCAGCAGCAGCACCAGCTTCTGTCTTTATTTTATCTTATACAACCTATAAGCTATCTTGGTGGTCAAAACCACACCAGGGTGGGGTTTCTATTTTCCACACCCAGATTTATGCTAAATCAATCAATTGTTACAGTCTGATAGTTTGAATATCACACATCTAGGATCCAGCCACCTCCTAATGAGCCACCTATGAGCATATGAGAATTAGAGGGGATACCTAGATACAAGCCAAACACATGTGAATAAAAATGTACATGATCACTAGCAGCCAGTAGTACTCATGGTACACTTTCAGATAGTTAAATCTAATATAGCTTCTAAAATGTCCTGTAGGTGAGAAAAATGAAACACCATATTTAAATAATTTCTGAATAGTATTAATGTTGTCATCATAAAATATCTTCATTTTACTTGCTTAGCTATATTCCTACTGCCCTACTGTTATATCCTATTTCTCCTTATGTTAATGTAATATTCTCACAGTAGCATATCTTTTCAATCTTTTTCCATCCTACACACGTTTGACAAATTTTCACTCTTTCAATGTCTATGTCCAAACCACAAAATGAAGATTATTTTGTAGGAGAGTACATATTCTTTATCATTTGAGGCCAAACTCCCGTTGGTGCCCTACCCTCATACTCTGCTAACCGAGCTTACTCATTATTTCACAAATGTTACCAGAAGTAATATACTGCTGTTTGTCTCCTTTCTTAAGCTTGCTCCCACTGTGCCTTTTTATGAAGATCTTTCCTTAACCATACTGCAGAGCAAGAACTGAGTCACAGTTATCCTGATGATGCCAACGTAGCTCAATCTTTCTCAGCTGGAATTTAAAAAATGTTTCTGTTATCAATTCTTTGAAATGTAGGATTTTTATGATATGTGAGAGCTCAGGACAACATGGTATCTTAATAAAATTCTCCATTGATTAAATTAGGTTCTAGATTTATGTCCTACTCAACTCTATTCTAATTAATAATCTTCTGTCTTCAAGAAAAATATTATGTCCATTTTTATCAGATTTAGATGTAATTCAGGTAAGAATATCTACATCACTTCCCTTCAGTCATAGTTCTGAATTTCAAACTATTTCTTACAGTTAACTAACCAAGACATCTTTTAAAAAATAAAAAGTAAAATGAAATAAAATAAAATTTGGAGGATCTAAATATAATTATCTTTTGCAAACTTTGAGATGTAATAGAATCTCTCATGGAAGCATAGGAAGCCTCAAAAACAACAAAATATTCATGGTTCCAGATACAACTAGTAAGGAAATAATGCACAACAAATAGCTGTCAAAGGAAGAGGCAAGGATTTACAGTAAGTCAGGCATTGTTCAATGTGTATTAGGTCATTCTGACACAAACAACCTATCTTCATGAAATTAACAAAGTAAAAGACGATCAGAAATATAATTCTCAAACATAGGGATACGTATTAAGGGCAAAAATAAGACAACATCCACAAAAAGTTGTAACTAAAATTATTTTTATAGGCCTCCCCCACCCTGCCCGCCAAGTAGGATTTTCTGCCCAGTTCCGGGAGACCACAGACCCAGTCCTAGCCCAGGTCC
>NW_004524987.1:578491-584094 GCF_000260255.1 Octodon degus | reverse complement strand
GAAAAAATAAAAAATAAAAAAATAAATAAAATAAAATAAATAGCAGAAAATTTCTTTAGCTGCCATAAAACTCTGAAGGGCAGGACAGTCTTTTATCCTCAAGATGCCATAGATGTCCAATGGATAGCCAAGGCCAGTGAAGCTTAAGCATTAAAATCTTGTCTTAGCCTAACACTGAAAAACTATTCTTAATGGTACATTCTGTAAAATTGGGGATTTTATATTTATATTTGTATTCATAATTATGTGTCATAGGGCCACGAGACTCATTGGGCTTTTTCTTTAGAGAAAACAAATTTTATTATCAATCCTTCATGCTTAGCATTGTAATGTATCTGCCATCTCCTCCTCATAGGTACATATGCAGGATCTTTTGTGACTCCTTAGCATTCCTTAGCTTCTGGATTTACACCACAGTGGATATTTTAGTGTTCCAGAAAAGGAGCACTCTTCTAGTACCACTTTGCAGGAGAAACTTAAAACATATTCTATAAAATTTTATAGTTCCCAGCAAAACACTCAAAGGTTTGCATTATTTAAAAATACTGCACAAGGGAAAAAACACAAGCTGGAGTTACCATTATATTCCTAAATGCTTTCCTAAATATCTAAGTCCCTGGGTACTACTGCACCTCATGAAATAATGCTTTAGCAGATAGTTGTTTCTATTTATAAGCACAATTTATAATTACTATTGAAGATTTGGAAAAATCAGTGATATTCATTTTTATTTTATTTTATTGTAAAACAAATATCAATGAGACAGTTTCAAAACTGAATAATAGGACAATTTCTCTAATTAATACATTGTACATTGTTATCTTGTTAGCAGTTATCCACAGTACAAGATGCAGACAGAATATCCTATCCAAACAGTATTAGTACATATCTTTCTTCTCATTGAATTAAGCAAAAGTAACTGTACATCTATCCTACTTTTCTGCACATATAGATACAAAATTGTCCTTCATTTGTATCCCCACTTTTGTTTAGTCCTGTCAGAAATGGGTATCCCATTGGCATCTAAATGCTATGCGAAAATAAGTAAATAAATAAGTGCTATAGGTGCATAAATTCAACAAAGCAATACAACACAGTCCAGAAGTCCACAATAGTAGTGGGTAATCTGCAGAAGTTGTTGACTTGAGCCTTTCACAGTTCAGCATATTCATATGGATTTACTTTACCTCACTTTTATAATTTTATGTTGGATGGTTAAGACCAAGATAAAGCAAGACCTATATAATAAGAAATGTAACTTTTGTATCTGATCAGGTCACTCAAATACACTCAGGATTTACCCTGTAATCCTGTCCACAATTTGCAGATCCTTTGTCAGTGTCAGCCATGTGGATGAGTCACAGTCATTGCTTGACCGTTTTGCTCTCTGTGAAAGCCTGAGAGAATGTTTTCTCTCCACGTGACTCTCCTTAGACACATTCTACATAATCGATCACTTTCCTCTGTGGCCCCATAATTTCCTTGATCAGAAAATTTGGGACACAACTGAGTTACATGATGTTACAATATAGGTCCTCTTAAGTCCTGAGTCCTCACTGACCTTGAAAATCTAAGGTTAAAGTGTTAACTGTCCTTGTGGCCCTTCTACTTCTCTAATTTTTGGTCTGCAAACTTAGGTTGTTAACCCTCCAGAAGAGAAACTTATTATTACTCTACATCTTATGCAGTTGGTTTAACTTCACTATCTGTCTGAATATCAAGCAACTTAGGCCTAACATGCAATAGGTATTTTTCATCAAGTATTGATATGTTAAACAAAAAGTCCCTAAAGAATATGGAGATAAAAATTTAAGAAATGAAAAATTTTTAAAGAATATGAATAAACAATTACATATTTTTCCACAGAAATTTAGA
Source organism: Octodon degus (assembly GCF_000260255.1). Classification (NCBI taxonomy): domain Eukaryota; kingdom Metazoa; phylum Chordata; class Mammalia; order Rodentia; family Octodontidae; genus Octodon; species Octodon degus. Next base: position 582,219 of record NW_004524987.1, on the reverse strand, counting down.
AATCTAACCATATGCAGCATTGTAACAGGACAGTCCTGTGAATTTTTTTTTCTATTTCTTGTGTATTTTTTCATTCATCACCCATTAAAAAAACTTTTTACTTGTGAGACATTATGATAATAATTGGCATGTCATGACCAGTAGTACATATTTAGAAGACCAGAATGACAAACATTCCAAGCGTGACCCTTCAATTACATATTGCTATCTTCAGGGCAGTTGCTTTGTTCATAGTTATCGGCATATAAGTTAGTCAGGGTGACAATCCTACCAATTAACTGCTAATTTCAAAAACCTTTCTCAGGATCATTGTCTTGCCCATCTTGTGTGTATCAATGTATGGCTTTGTCCCTGTCCTGTGTCCCCGCTTTTCTCCTTACCCTCTCCTCATTGTCCAGTCCTCAACTTATCACTTTTCTTGTGTGTTGTACCTTTCTGTTTATATTTCTTCTTTGATTTCTTATACTAAGGAGACTACACAATGTTTACACATGTGGGTATGCATTATTTCACTTAGGAGTGTATCTTCGAGAGGCATCCACATAAATATAAATGCTTCGAGTTTATCATTCTTCACAGCCGAGTAGTACTCCATTATATAAAAATAACACATCTTTTTTCACCTTTCCTCATGTAACCAACATTTTGGCTGTTTCCAAGATTTGGTTATCACAAATTGTGGTGCTATAAACATAGGTACACATATATCACTTAGATATGAAGAGGGTCTCACCCACGCTGTGCCTGGGCTGGGACCAGCAGGTTCCACTGGTGCAGGGTAGCAGGAATCTCTCCCACACACTCACAGGGGCCTGGGCTACGCCTGGATCTGGGGGTCCCCAGAACGTGGCAGAAATTCTTACTTGGTGGGCAGGGTGAGGGGGGTGCTGCGGAATGGTGGGGAGGCTCCCAAAGGGGTGGAAAAGGGTCTCACCCGCGCTGCACCTGGGCTGGGACCAACAGGTCCCGCTGGTGCAGGGTAGCAGGAAGCTCTCCCACACACTCACAGGGTCCTGGGCTAGGATTGGCCTAGTTGTTTTATAAGAGATCCTTTCTTACCTTTTCACTAGCTGCACCAGCATCTTCAAGATCTGAAACTCTGTCTTCATTTTCACTCAAATGTTTTTAGTGTTTTATGATTGAGATTTTAATTTCCTCTATATCTCTTTGACTCTGCTTCATGCAATCTATTTATTTCTTGTATTGCTCATTCAAGGAATCCCTCTTATTTCGAATCTCCCTATTTTTTATCAATGTCTTCTTTAGAAGCAGGTATTAATTCTTTTACTGCACAGTTTTTTTGGTTTCCTCCATATGTTTGGTTTCCTCCATATGTTTTTGTATTTCATCCTTTACTTCAGATGCTATGAATTGAGAAATTCCTTTTTTTGTTTCAGAAATTATTTTTGCTCTGAGCTCCTCTATACTTTCTTCTGTTGTTTCTTTACTTCTGACACTGTTAATCCATTTATTTAAGCTGAGCTATTGTCCTCTGCATTTGTTCTGGGTGATTTCTAGTCCTGAGATTGCATTTTTCTCCTTGCCTTTGTCATTTCATATAGTACTCATCTCTGACCCTTGGTGTAGAGCTTTGGTATAGTTATAACCTTAGCACCTACTGAAATTCAAGTGCAGATCTATTAAGTTTGAGTTTATCCAGTAATGCCTGGACTGGCTCTAGCTGTTGTGTTCAGTTCCTTCCTGCTGCAGTCCTTGGAAGTGAACCTATTGTGCCCTTCTGGCAGAACAGTGAAACATGGTGCCCCTCTGTTGTGACCCTGTCCTCGGGAGCACAGTGTAGTGCAGACACTCTCCCACACATTAACCCAATCTGGGCTTGACCTGGATCTGGGGATCCAGAGAGAATCACAGAAGTTCTCACTCACTTGGTAGGCTTGGGGGCAGGGGCTCCGGAGGCCTGGAAGGGTCCTGATGGTGGGGCAGAGGGTCTCACACACGGGGTTTTCCTGAGTTTTGGCCCAGAGTGGTCCTGCAGGTATAGGGAAACCAGAAGCTCTCCCGCATAGTCAATCAGTGATATTCAATAAAAAGTCACAAAGAAGACATTAAATATTAACAATATTATAATTTCCTTCTGCCTACTACTAACTTTAGGGTATTTCTTCTTTTCTCTTTGCATGTCTGTGTAACGTGTGCAGTACTCACTTAAATAAAATTCAATAGGATTTATCATTTTTCTGTTTTCTCCTCTAAAATTTTGGTACTGATACTTTAAATGTTTTTTTTTTTAATTTAAAATATCCTGGTATGTTTTTTATGTATTTAGTACAGTGTCTAAAGAGTCTCACTACACAAATAGAAGTCGAATTGATCCTCCTGTTTTCAGCCTCCCAAGTTCTGGGATTACAGGTGTACACCACCATGCCTAGTCTCATTTGCCTTTGCAGCATGTACTGTGGACAGGGCCAACACGGCACACAGGAATTAAACCCCACTCCTTGTGTCTGCTTAAGCAACAACTTCAGTCCCCTGAGCTATCTGACCAGCCCTAATTTAAAATAATCAAGAAATTATTCTAAGACCTTGTTTGAAATATTTACTAAAATTGATTTTTATATCATTGTGTGGCAGTTTTTATTTTCTTCATTTAAATGGTATTCATAGTTATTTTAAATATATCTTTGCATGCATCTTTGATTATTTCCTTAGTAATTTTATCTTTATGATCATTTTTTCATAATTAGGTTCTTACTATTATCTATAAGAACTTTAAATGCAGTAGTTACTGAAAATTCTATTAAATTCTATACTGAGTGCAAAAGAGTTATAGACACTATTTAGTGCTAAATAAATAAGTTTGAACAGTCATACTGAGAATATTCTATGAATTAGGCAGTACTAGTACAATCATTATGGAAATCAGCATGGAGATTCCTCAAAAAGCTACGTTTGGAGGTCCCATTCAGCCCAGTAATTCCCCACCTAGGTATTTTTCCAAAAAAACTGAAATCATCATACCATAATGTTATATATGCACCCACGTTTACAGCAGCAGAATTTGTCATAGCTAAATCTTTTAAGCAATCCAAGTGCTCATCAACTGAGGAATGGATAAAAATGATGTAGTATTTTTACACAATAGAACATTACTAAGTTAAAAAAAGATAAATTGGAGGCTTTTGTAGATAAATAGATGCAGCTACCAACTATAATGATAAGTGAAATAAATCAGACCCACATGTGCAAATACATTTAATCACTAGTGTGAGAACCTGAAAAGTAATTACATTATGAAAGGGACAATAGATCCTGAGTAAGGGAAAGATTTTGTTGAATGGGAAGGGAAAATTGGGATGAACAAAAGGAAAAAATGCATAGAGTGTGCCTAAGGAGAGTCACATGGAGAGAAAACATTCTTTCAGGCTTTCATAGAGAGCAAATTCGTCATGTAATGGCCATGACTCATCCACATGGCTGACACTGACAAAGGATCTACAAACTGCAGTACAGGGTTTCAGGGTAAGTCCAGAGGGGATTTGACTGACCTTGTCAGATATAAAAGCTGCATTTCTTGTTATATAGGTCTTGCTTTCTCTTGGTCTTAACCATCCAGTAGAAAAGTATAAAAATGAAGTATAAAAAGTAAAGCCATATCAACATGCTGAACTTTAAAAGGCTCGAGTCAACAACTTCTGACATCGCCATTCTTATGGAAAACCCACTACTATTGTGGACTACTGGACTATTTTGGAATATTTCTTTTTTTT
>NW_004524987.1:571617-577935 GCF_000260255.1 Octodon degus | reverse complement strand
CTGTAAATAAATAAATAAATAAATATAAAAAGAGGAAAATGTTATGTCCATGTTTATATACAGGATAGTTTGGTTAATCATGCTTCCAATTTCTCCTGTTCTTCAAAAAGATGCATTTAACACTTAAGTAATTTTTCTTTTTATTCTCTCTTTTTTCTTTTTAGTTTCTTATAAGTTTTTGTTGTTGTTGTTTTCTTGTTTTTTCAAATCAATTTTTCATGAATATATTGGGTAACCTAAACAACTGATTTGAGGATAACATCATACATTACAGTAACCATTGTGAAATTCCTATTACTCTGTTCAATAAAATTTTGTTTAATTTCTAGTGCTTTTTGATTTTTTTGTATTCTTTAAAAATAAAAAAAAAATATGTAATGGAAACTTATGACAGTAGGGAGAATAGGGAAGACAGTTTTATAGGAAATCCTTCCTGAGGGAAAATGTGAAAAGTAAGCTGAAAAATAAGGAATGGACAGAAGAATGTAGATCTTTACAGTGGAGTCAGAACAGTTCAATAGATAGAGCTCATACCGTAAATTCAAAGGCCCTGTCTTAGGTGACGTTCCTAAAAAGCAGAGTGTAAGGCAGGAATTTGGAGGCATGTGGTTTGTTGAGCAAGCTCCTAAGCAAAACAAAAAGCAAGGCAAAACAAAGCAAAATCTCCTAAACAGAAAAGGAGAATAGATAATAAGCAAAACCTGAGTAAAGGTGTGCTCTTAGACTCTCTAGGCTTGACATGATTCAAGATAAATTCACATCGGAGCATAACCCCTACTGGAGCTTCCCTTTCTATGAGGAACCTGTGCACCACTGTGTCAGTAAATCATTGGCTGAGGAGCTCATTGAATGAATTAAAATGCAATTTCCCATGAGAGGTAACTCCTGCCAGTCAATATTAATTTTCCAAAGAAAGAAAGCACCTGTGAATCAATATTCATAGGAGATGAAAAATAGATGGCAACATAACCACATCTGCTATAGGCTCTAAAGTAATAGAAAGCTTAAGGCCCTTAAGCAAGTGTGAGGTACTATTGTTTAATGATAAACCAGACAAGATTAGTAACACAAAACAAAACCATATTATTATACTCATGTATTCTATAAGTCAGCAATTTGGATTGGGAAAAATAAACATGGTTTATCACAAGTCTTAGCTGGAAAGAGAAATTTTAAATTGTTATGACTCATTTACTGTGAGATGGAATTATCTGGAGCTTTCTTTACTCACACATCTGGTAGGTGGAATGAACAATTTGAATTCTATACTCGGCTGATTCTGTCAAGCAGAGAACCAATGTGTGAAATGAGTTTGAATTTAAATTGTGTTTCTTGAAAAAATGACAAATGACTTCTAAAAGGGAAATTCCAGGAAAGGTTTCATAACTTAAATATTTGCTATGCTCTAAATAGACCCAAAAACAGTTTTGCCTATTTACAAAGCTGCACAGTGAGTAGTTGGAAGGATAATTTAATATTAAATTAGACACATGGAAAAGGAGTTAATGGGGAAAGAATTAAGAATTTAAAATTCCATTTTACATATACAAATTCACGATGGCAACAAGATGTACTCAAAGATATCTAAACACAAGCAAATTCCAAATTGTCAAAGATCAAAGACAGAGCTGTTTGAAATAAATAAAAGAAAATAAATGTTAACATGTAAGGATACAATAAAAACATAAAAGATTTTCTAAGACAAAAAGCAGTTGCTGATACACTCACAGTTGAAATTCTTGTAAAAACTGTCAACCAAGAATACTATAATAAAAAACTGACCTTCAAGCTTGGATGAAAGATAAAGATTTTCCCAGATTAAACAAACAAAAGCCCCTCAGAGTCCATCATCAATTCATCAAGTTGAAATGAAAAACTGCAATTGATATGTTCAGATTAATTGAAAAACTAAAGTGGTGATAATAAATATGCAGTTAAAAATATGTGCCTCTAGCACAAATACAGTTCTAATGAAGACAGTAAGGTAGCTATAGATGATAGATAGATAGATAGATAGATAGATAGATAGATAGATAGATAGATGACAGACAGATGATAAATTTAAAACTATAGTGACTCGTTATGGAGATAGAAACATTCTTAGGATCTATCATTCTGTCTAAGAATTTCATGAAATATAATATAAATTTCTATCTTTATTAGTAAATAAGAGGAATACTAGAATCTTATATCTTGATTTTGCTTTAATTAAATATATAATTAATTAAATACAACATATTCTTCACATATAATATTAATGTATCTACCACATCTAATATATGTTACATTTGGAATTCTATATTTTCTAAATATTATATATAGACTGAATCTCATTTTTCCATGGATCTCACTGGGAAAACTTGAACAGGAAAATAGTCAGTTTAGGAACAAGATGAAAGTGTTTTGAAAACTCATTGTGAGTTACATCTATCTAGTACCAAGATAATCTGCAAAATACAACATTAGATGTTTAAAGAAAAGGCTGTATCTGTGAGTCAAAAAAGTGGTTTAAATTTAAAGCAAGTAGATTCCCTTTAAAAATCCTGTAAATATTATGCATTTAACATGCAGTATAAAGTTATATGGGCTTTTTCATTTTTTTCTTAAATTTGTTACTTTTATTTTATTTTGGCTTCCTCTGCCCTACCATGTATACATAATATTTTAACCCATATTAATACAGCCGCTCAATATCCTTTTTTGTCTCAAGCTTCTTGCAAGTCATTTCATATTACAAGTTGTTTTAAAATAATCCTCCTGGAATACTTACAAAAGAGTGTTGAGAATCCCTAACTTGGTGTTCAAAGTCCTCCTTTATCTGCATGCAATCTAGCTTTCAAGCAGTATCTCTTATAATCTTACAACATGCTTTTTGCCTATTAACTTATCCCTTAAGGAATCCCAAAAATATCAATGCCTATTTTTGCCTTCGTTTTTGAAATTTTGCCTTTTTTTGGTCTATGTAAACAAGCCTTTTTCATCAATAAAATACTTGTTAAAGCCTACATTTCTTTATGTTTACTGTGATAATATTACTTTAATAGTCAAAATCAGATAATATTCACAAGAAGAATCAATTCATACAAATTAATTCATTAAAAAATTAAGTCATTATATTTATGAAAATGCACAAGAAGTCTAACTGAAATGTTACTCCCAGAATTAATATTTGAAATGTGAATGTTCAATCAAAATTTAGTCTGAAATGGCAATATGGACTGTGCATACAAATTTAATAAAGAAATGGCATAATTATAGGTTAATTTAGGTTACAATCAAGATGCTATATCTTGCATTGGAGAAAATATAAACTCACCATCAAAGACATCAAAAATTGCCTAATTTGACCAAAGGAAAAGATAAATTACCAAATAAAAGAATGCATACATATGTCCTGTGATGAAAATATATTTCCTTATTCAGTTCAAAATTTGATCATTGCCCATACTTTCTGTTGTAAAACGAAATCCTCACCAGCTTATTACTCTAATAGCACTCAGATATTTTTATGGGTTTATCATACCATTACCAGCTACAGGAATAATGAGATTTCATGTTTTGAACAGTCAGTATCTACCTTGAGGGATACAAAGGATAACAGAATATTTTCAATATATCCAAAACCTCTCCACTAGTTACTGAAAAGATCTTTATATATGTCTCACAAGAACCCCAGTCCAAATCTAGTATATGAGGTAGATATGAGACAGCCTCTATATTGGAATTTATAGACAAAAAGGAAGGCATCAAGTATATTACTGTACTATAATTGTCTTTTTAGTAATATCCCTCAATCACTCTTTTGAAGGATCATTATCTTCCTGCATCGAGTCATACCAGTTTATACAGATGTCTGACTTATTGCACCAGAGCATAGACAAAATCAAATAATTGCAGCTTCATTTCATGTAACTAAAAAATCAGGTAATTGTGGCTTCACTTTGTGTGTCTACAAATTTCTGTCTACCACTTCAAGGTCATATATGAAGTCATCAACTATTTATACCTTGAACCTGGGAAATGTAGTATTCTAGAGAAAAGATGGATAACCTCATGAATAGGTGTTAATAATTCATTCCCCAAATGGGAAACATTTCAAAAGCGATGAGAATTATTCTGAATGAATAGCCATTCAACCATGTTTTCTCTCAGGAAAGCAAAATCATGGGCACATTTATAGCACAGCAGTCTCACTGTATAGTCACAGATAGGGCATAGCTTATGTGCTGTAGATGTCTTGGTTGAGCAAGCCCAGCTATATAAAAATAATAGCTCACAGTTATTCAACTATGCAGCAATCTAAGCAAGATTGAACCTATCCCATCTAATCTTCACAAATAAAACTATGATATATGTATGTTGTTATTTTTTTCCAGAAAGTAGAAATAAGCAGATAAGTAACTTTCACAAAGTCATAAAACTGAACACCTAACGGTGGAATTTAAATCTAGATTTTGGATGTTAGAAGCTATCCTCTGATCTATTCTGTTGAGTGTTTCCTGTATAAGATATACGAATAGGTGAGCACATCTGATAGCAATACTAATCTCATCCATAGGGAATTTTCATCAAAATGTATGTGGGGAAATGACATAACATTGTCCACATTCTCTGATATCCGAAAACTGGGAACATATCATCTATCTCAGAAACTTAGATTGCTACCACCTGGTTGCCTACTGGTTACTCATTAAGCTGATTTGTTTATTTATCCCTTGAACTCCAAGGCAAGATATTTACAAATTACTTATGTCTTCATTTTGGGAAATGGAAGAATATCTGCCTACTAAATGTTATAATGTAAAATGGCCTGAATTCTCACCTGCAAAACCCTCCATAGATTGAATATATTAATCATACTTTATAATGCAGATCTGTCAGATTTCATAAAGAATACTTACAGAGGTCCTTGTCCCGAAAGTTCATTGGCTTTAATTTCCAACTACATAAATGTTGCTAAAAGATTTCATCACAAAAGATTTCATCACCAGTATCAAAGCACTGTACTATATCTCATAAATATTTATAATTATTTCAGTTTATTTTTAAAGTCTCTTGAATTGTCTAACTTCTATAGGAATTCTGAGAAGCCAAAACATTTCGATACCTGATGACCTAGGAATTCAAAATATTTTTAGCCAAGATGATCACACATATTTTGAAGTATATTCTTTAAAATACCCAAGTACTTTTTTTCTTATGTATTTGGTACTGGGTCTTCACAGTCTGCAGGGTCTGAAGGGTCTACAGTGTCTCACTACTAGGTCAGACTTGTATGATTTTCTTGTTTCAGCCTCCCAAGCACTGAGATTGAAGGGGCATGCCACCACTCCAAGTCTCAATATCTGTCTCAGTATGCTCTGGGGTTAGGCTTGGCACAGCATGCCAGGGATCAAACCCTGGCCTCTGCATTCTGCTTAAGTAGATGCTTTCATCTGCTGAGTTATCTGGCAGGCCTGCCAAGTACTTTCAAAAAGCTGTAAAACTTGCTGGAGTCCACAGACAAGAGATAAATATAAAAGAAAATTTCACACTATTCAAAAAATAATAATTGCAATAATAATAATAGTAGTAGTTAAAAGATTGGTTAAATATGTTTAAATGGAAAATACACAACCTTGCTAAGCTAAAAAATGAAAACTTTTAAGTAAAATACATTAATTGATACAGTGACTAAAATTTAGCTGAAAAAAATAAAGATAAGTAAACAAGTAAGAAAAATGAATAAAATGAGAATTAGAAATTAAATTCAAAACTTAAAATGTAAATGTTTTTTCGCTTTTGGTAATTCCTACATTTGTGTTTGTGGCTAAATAAATTTTTCACTCCATTTCTGTCATTAAAGAAGGTATACCCATACACAACCCAAGTAAAATTAAATTTGATAATTTGTTTAGATATTTTGGTAGTCTTCCTAATATTGTATATTCTGATATTCTAATATGCTTTTATGATCTTTAAGAAGTACTTAACCCAGGAGCCAGCGAGATAGCTCAGCAGCCTAAAGTGCCTGCTCATGCAAGCACAAGGACAATAGTTCAATCCCTGGCACCACATGCCATGCCAGCCCCAGCCCCAGGGCAGGCTGAGTGGGCCACACAAAAAAGAAGTACTTCACCAAGAAGCAACATATGGAATTACATAAAAGTAGCAAGTACACCATGAGTTAAGAAACAGATTCAAGAGCAATCCAACGAATGGGAAAAAAAAAAAAAAAAAAAAAAAAAAATTCCTTATTCCATTTTTTCTTCAAAGGATGGGGAGGGGGAGGCTGAAACTCTGTCTAGAAAGTGTAGGTCTGAGTTCAATTCCTGATAA
>NW_004524987.1:564566-571517 GCF_000260255.1 Octodon degus | reverse complement strand
TTTAATAGATTTTGAAAATAAATACAAATGACCAGTCAGTATATAAAAAAATGTTCAACATCATTAGCCATTAGGGGAAGGCAAGTCAAAACAACTTTACGGTTTCATCTTAATCAGAATGACAAGACTACAGAGAGAGAGAGAGAGAGAGAGAGAGAGAGAGAGAGAGAGAGAGAACATGACTCAAGACCCATATTACATATCCTTATAAAACTCATGTATAAAAAATTTCCACTTGTCTGTACCTCAAATACACAAATTGCTATGTTCCATAAATTTTCTTCCTATTATTTTGGGCAACATCTACCCAAAATTATCCCTCTCCAAAACAAGTAAAGATTGTTCTGAGCTGTCTACATACACATGGTGACTGCTTGCAACTCCAGAGTCCTCCATGGAAAGACACACATGGAAGGATGCCAGCAGACATGAAGGACTGAACTAGCTGGTGGTGAGTGCTGAAGGCTCAGTCCTCCCACTGGAGAGAACAAATGGTCAAGAGCCATTCTGAAGTGAGGTCAGTTGAGCTCAGAACTCAGAATGGCTTCTGGCTCTGTCTAGTGGATCCCAGCTGAGTTCAGATCCATAAAAGGTGTGCAGACATTTACAGGCTGTATGAGTCTGGTCTCAGGCAGAAGGTGAAAGACCATTGAGATTATCCAATACTCCAGCAAAATATCTATATCTCATTTGTTAGGATATATCAGCACAGATCAAGACATGGTCTCCTCAAGTTGTCTACCAGGGACTGCAGAGATAAACCTGGAAATTGATTCTCTCTCTCTCTCTCTCTCTCTCTCTCTCTCTCTCTCTCTCTCTCTCTCTCTCTCTGTTTTACTATTGTGCTTTGTTTTATTTTCTTCTTGCTTCTTCTTCTTCTTCTTCTTCTTCTTCTTCTTCTTCTTCTTCTTCTTCTTCTTCTTCTTCTTCTTCTTCTTCTTCTTCTTCCTCTTCTTCTCCTCCTCCTCCTCCTCCTCCTCCTCCTCCACCTCCACCTGCACCTCCTCCTGTTTCTTCCTTTTCTTCATTGTTTGATCTTATTTTTGTATGAGTGTCAACATGGTTTCTAACCTCACTGTGATTGTGTTCAGTTCTCTTTAGCACTTCCTTCTATTTTTTCCTCCAGGTTTCTTCCACAAATTCCCAAAGGTAGTGTCACCGCCCCCTTGTTCTCAAGCCTTATTACTAAACTCTTCCTATTCTTGTACTGTTCTATTTTTCCACGACCCTTTTTAAAATTTTAACTGCTGTGTATAAAATTCACATATTAAGGACTTGAATATTGCATATAATTTTCTAGCCTGTTTTATATTTATTTTTATATAACCACAAATCTACAGATAGCTCAAGAGATTGAAGTGTCTGCTTAGGCAGGTGCAGGGACTGGGGTTCGATCCTTGGTATGTCATGCTGCCCATCCCTTGGGTACACTGAGACATCCACTGAGACTGGGCGTGGTGTTGTGCACCTGTAATTCCAGTGCTTGTCAGGCTGAAAACAGGAGGATCACTGTGAGTGTGAGCATTTAGGGAGAACCTGTAGACCCTGTACTAAATACATTTTTAAAAACACACAAATCCAGGTCACAAGGTAAAAAGTGGGAAAATAATGATCACCTCAGTTTATATTTTTCTCAACATTGATTGATGATACTGTTATTGCTGGTGGTACCACTCTAGCCAAAAGTGGCATAATTGGCCTAACCAGCTAATCTTCCTGGCATTCTAAGACAGATGCTGATTTTTTTTAAAAATTTTCTTTTTAAAGAGAGTTCAAATTAGAATTAAAATAGAAAAATTTACAAGTGATTCAGATTTTCACTTATCAGAGTAATATGAATTTCACAGTGATTGTTGTAATACATAGTGCTGTCTTCCAATCAGTTATTCATAGTACCTAATATGTGCATGCAAATTTTGAAAAAGAAACAAGAAAGAAAAAATAGATAAGAAATTTAGGAGAGAAAAAGTACAAACAACTGAAAAAAAGGAGACAAAATAAATTAAAGCATTAACTTCTTCTTTCCATAGACAAGCTCAAATTGATGGTCCATTTGCGCAAATCATCCTGCTTACATACTTAAATAAATCTCTTTCCCCCACTTCCTCTCCTGTTCTTCTCCTCAACTTAGTAACTTTTTCCTTTTGAATATGTTCATTCATTCCCTTTTCGCAATATTATTGTACCCCTCAGATTCCATTTTTCTGTTCCAGGTTTTCACACTAAGGAAACAATAAGATGTTTGCAATGCAGGCCTGATTTATTTCACTTAAGAGTATGTTTTATAGTTGCATCCATTACAGCAAAAGAGTCTAATTTATCCTGTTCTATACCTCAGTAATACTCCATTGTGCAAAAAATACATCTTATTTATCCATTCTTCAGCTGATGGGCATCTGAGTTGTTTCAGGGTTTAGCTGTGATAATAAGAGTGGAGATTCCTTAGAAAGCTAGCATTGGAGATCCCATTCAGGGCAGCTGTTTCCCTCCTGGGTAGTTTTTCAGAAGAACTGAAAAATGCATGCTACACTGATATATGTACACCACTTTTATGTCAGCGCAATGTGTTATAGCTAAATACTGTGGGAAGGTTTTTGTTCACATTTTCAATTTTGTTTTACATTATTGGATTATTCAGAATTTGTATAACATCTTGACTCAGCTTTGGCACTGCATATGCATCTAGGAAACTGTCCATTTCCTCTGTGTTTTTCATCCAGTAAAAGTAAAGATTATGGAAGTAGGTATTGATGACCTTCCTAATTTCTTTTTGTCTGTAGTGATTTCATGCTTTTCATTCTTTAGTATATGAATTTGGGTCTTTTCTTTCCTTTTTAGATTAGGTTGGCTAGGTGTTTATCAATTTCATTTATTCTTTCAAAGAACCAACTCTTTGATTTATTTATTCTTTGTATTGTTTTCTGTGTCTCCAGTGAATTTATTTCTGCTCTAATCTTTATAGTTTCTTGTTTTCTTTGGGATTTGGGCTTGACTTGCTCTTATTTTTCTAGGAGCTTGAGATGCAGCATAAGATTATTTATTTGGGCTTGTTTGGTTTTACTAATGTGGGAATTTACCACTGTAAATTTTCCCCTTAAGACACCTTTCATTGCATCCCAGTAAGTTATATCTACATTTTCATTTGATTGTAAATATTTTCTAATTTCTTCTTTAATTTCATCTTTGACCCCATGGTTGTTTAAGAGGTTGTTATTTAATTTCCATGTGTTTATGATGTTTTTGTACTTTTTTGTTAATAATGTCTAGTTTTATTGCACTGTGGTTAGGCAGAATACATGGGGTAATTTCAATTCATTTGCATTTACTTAAGAGTCCTCTGTGTGTTAGTATATTTTTTATTTTGGAGAATTTCCCATGTACAGCTAAGAAGAATGTGTATTCAGATGTTGCTTGGTGGAACACTTTATAAAGGTCTACCAAGTGCATTTCTTCACAACTTTGGTTTAGTTCTGTTATTTATTGCTCATTTTTTGTCTAGTTGATCTATCTCTTTGTGACAATGACATGTTATGATCCCCTATTACTATTGTATAATTGTTTATTTGATTTTTCACATTTCTAAAAATTTGTCTTAAGGAGAGTACTCCTACATTCGCTGAATATATATATATATATATATATATATATATATATATAAATTGTTATCTCTTCCTCTTGCAGTTTTCCCTTAACAAGTATGTAGTAAATTCTTTATTTCTTTGGGTGACTTTTGGTTTCAAGTTGATATTGTATGCAAACAGGATAGCTAGTCCTCCCTTTTTCTGGTTCCCTCTTGCATGGAGGATTGTTTGCTATCCTTTTACTTTTACTTTTAGTCTGTGAACTTCCTTTTGAGTTAATGTGTTTCTTGCATGCAGCAGATTGTTGGATTTTATTTCTTAATCCACTCTATCAGTATGTTTCTTTTGATTAGTGAATTGAGGCCGTTTACAATGATGGTTATAATTGATTCATACTAGCTGATCTTTGTCATGTTATTTTCCTGATAGACAGTCTGCGCATTTCTCCTATTATTAATTACTTGCTCTGTTTGATGTTTCGTTTCTGTTGTTCTGGAAGCTATGTTCACTTCGTTCTCTTTCTAGACTATCTGTCAGTACTTTTTGTAGGGTTACTTGATGGTCATGAATTTCTTCAGTTGACCTTGGTCATGGAAGAATGTTACTTCGCCATTGAATTTGATAGTTTTTCAAGGTACATCAATCTGGGTTGGAAGTTATTTTCTTTTAGAACATGAAACACTTCACTCCAAGCTGTTCTTTCTATGATGGTCTGTGTTGAGAAATCTGCCATGATTCTGATGGTCTTACATTGTAGGTCATATTTTTCTTCTCTCTAGCAACTTTTAATATTCTCTTTTTTTTCTAAATTTCTGAGATCTTGATTATTATGTGTCTAGTTGTAAATTTGTTGTGATTATGCCTTTGTAGAGTTCTATATGCCTCACTTACTGCATGTCAGTTTCTTTTCTCATGTTTGTAAAATTCTCTGCTAGTACTTCTGCAAATAGTGTTTTTATGTCACTTGTGCTATCTCCTACTGCCTCATTGACACCTATTATTATGATATTATTTTTCTTTGCATCATCTTTCAGCTGTTGAATTGTTATTTCCTTCTTTGTTGCTAGTTTCAAGAGATATATTATTTCATGTGCAATAGCTGCAACACTGTCTTTGAGGTCTGAAGCCTATCTTCAGTTTCTTTCTTTCTTTCTTTTTTCTTTCTTTCTTTCTTTCTTTCTTTCTTTCTTCTTTCTTTCTTTTTGTGTTTTAGTACAAGGTCTACAGGGTCTCACTGTGTGGATTGGACTCATGGTGATCCACCTGTGTTCAGCCCCCCAAAGAGTTGGTATTACAGGCTTGCACCACCAATCCCAGTCTCAGTCACCATTTCAGCTCGCTCCAAGGGCAGGGAAGGAATATCATGCCTGGGATTGAACCCCAGCAGCTACACTCTGCCTAATCAGGTAATTTAATCTGCTGAGCTATTTGACATGCCTTTATCTTCAGTTTCATTCAAGCTGTTTTGTCATCTCTTAATGGAGTTCTTAATTTTCTGGTTATCTGAATCTGTTTCATGCATTCCAATTCTTTCCTCTATTGTTCATTCAATGTTTCCATTATTTTTGTATTCTCTTTTTTCATCTATGTCTTCCTTAGCTGTGCTGAGCAGTACTTTTTAAATGGTTGTCTTTTCTCTTTGAACCTGAGAGATTATTTCCACTCTTATTTCTTCTATAGCCTGATAGACTTGTTTCTTTTCGTCAGTTGCTATCATTTCAGAGATTTCAGGTGTGTGATTTCCAAGTTATTCTATGTCTTTGTCTCCTGAATTTGTTCAGAGTGGGCTAAAGAATTGAGACTGCCTTTTGCTCCTGCATTTTGGCATTTTTGAAGCTCTTGTTAATCACCCAGACAGATTCCTGCAGACTGCCAAGAGTTGCCAAAGTTTATAAAAGGCACCGGGAAATCGCCTCTCCTACCTACTCTGGGCCCACAGATTGCAGCTCTGCTGTATCCTGCAGGCAACTCAGAGTTCTGCTAAGTTCTTGCAAGTCTGCACTGGCACCAGCAGAAGCTCCATGCCTACACATTGGGGGCTAAGGAAGATCAGAGCTTACCAGAATTCCGCCATCTAGCCAGTGTCCACCTAAGTTTTTAAATGGTGCCAGGTGATTGATATTTATTAATGACCATACACAGTACTGTGGCATAGTGATAAAGTAGCAGAGGCTGAGCCAAAGAGCAGCAACTTCTCATCCACAACAAATTGAAGATTTAGGATGCAGCAACACAATAAAAACAGCAAAATCCTGTCACACTTGGAAGATGAAGTCATTTGCCAAGGATTCTTAGTACTAGCAATAAAGCAACACACCAATGAAAATTGGCAAGCCTCACTCATACATTAAACTAAAAACAGAAAAGAAAAAGAAAATGAAAAGACACATAAACGACATAATATTCTTGACATTCAGCTTAATAAAGGTAAATCCAGAAGGCAATGAGGTGGGACAATCCAGACTCTTCTCACGTGAGGTTGCTGAATTGGTAACAGCAAATTGATGTAAAAAAACATGCTTATTGATTCTAAAGCAGACACAACATACAAAATAGAGGCTCTAATGAAAATTATGGAAGCCATAAACATAAATGATCAGTATAGGAAAGAACTGGAACCCATAATGAGGCAAGAAAAGCAATTCAAGCATATAGCCAGGAGAATAAGAATCCCTTCCACAGTACATTAGTCCAATATGAAGACAGGATTTCAGTTATAGAAGACAGTCATTTCATTAGCAATCATGAAAATAAAGACTTCCTAAAATATCAAGGAATCATGAAAATTAGAAGAGCAGTTTTTAGGGGAGGAAAAGAATAAATTGAGATTTGTTAGTCAATAAAAAAAGCAGGAGATCATGTAATAGCTATAAAAATTGTCCACAAAGATGATGGTAGGTAGCTTCCCTGAAAGAGAAAAAAAATTGATATACAGATAGCTGAGATATATTAAATTTAACTAACCATGAACAAAATAATCTACATCCAGAAATAAAGTAACAAACATTCCATAAATTGAAAAAAGAATAAAATCTTAAAAGCTGTTAGAGGAAAGATACAGAGCACCTATAAAGGAAGTCCAATCAGAATCACTGCTGATTTGTAATCACAAGCATGCAAGTCAAGGAGAGCTTTGAATAAAGTATTTCAAGTTCTAAAGAAAAGCAGCCAGCAAATCAGATTGATGCACCCCATAAAACTACCGTTCAAAACTTATGATTAAATAAGATACTTCTATGACAAAGAACATCTGCGGAAGCTTATGACCAAGAAAACCAGCACTACAAAATTTTGTGAAGGACATTCTAGAAAGATATAACAAGAACTGCAACTTCGTGAACCCCAAAAGAAGTGATCTACCTGGCAAGAA
>NW_004524987.1:554042-563635 GCF_000260255.1 Octodon degus | reverse complement strand
GTTGCATTCTCTTAATGAATAGAATGATTTGTTCTAATGGTGTTTGTAAATAGGATCACAAGTCCGCATCTTGTACAGCAATTAAACACTAAGAAGAATATATGCACTGTATTATTTGTTGAAACTGTACTTCCAATTTGATTTGAAATTGTCTCATTGCTATCTGTTTATCAATAAAATTTTGGAAAAAAAAAACAAAAACAAAGAGACAACTCCTAAAAATAGAAAAGAAGCAATGTACACCAATATGCTGCATACGAAAAACACATTTAATTCAAAAAGAAATTCATAGACTGAAAGTCAATGATGAAAATAAAATACTCCATTTGACAGGAACCCAGAAAAAAATAGTGGTAGCTATTTTGTTTTCAGATAAAGTGAATTTCAAGCCAAGACTTATTAAAAGAGATAAACAAAGTCAACTACATCCTTGTGAAGTGGACAATATAAGAAGAAGAAATAACAGTCAGAAATATATAAGCAAAAATTATCAGTGCACTCAACTATATAAACCAAATATCAATGAACATTAAAAATCAAATAATCACATAATACAATTGTATTGGTGAATCTCAATACCCACTATCAGAAAAGGCTGATGAGCTCAACCAAAAGATCCACAATGAAATATTAGAACCTAACAAACCTGTGAACAAATGGACTTAGTAGATGTCCATAGCATGTTCAACCTCACAACATCAGAATATACACTCTCCTCAGCTGCACAGAGGACATTCTCCATAATAGCCCACATACTAACCCATAGAAAACGCTTAAGTAAATACAAAACAAATGAAATTATTCTATGCATATGATCAGATCATAGTGCAATGAAACTGGAAATCAATAGTAAAAGAAACATTAACAACTTCATAAACACATGGAAAGAACAACTTCCTGAAAAAACAATGTGTTACAGATGACATTTAAGAAGAAATTAGTTTCTACAAATAAATTAAAATAACAACACAACATAGTGGAACTTGTGCAAATAATGAAATCAGCCTTATGAGGAAAATTTATGACAGTGAGTATCTGTAACAGGAAAATACAACAAGTGGAAATAACTTCAAAGTGAACCTCAAACTTCTAGAGAAAGAATTTCAGGCTAAGAGACAGTTCTTTGAAAGATTACATAAAAATTGACAAATTATTATCCAAACATGCAGAAAAATGAAAAAGACTCAAATTCATGAAAATTGTGAAATCATAAGACTGCAAAAATCCAGAAGATCATAGATATATACTTTGAAATTTTGTGTTCCAATAAGATAGAAAACGCAAAAGATTACAGATTACTGGATGTATATGAATTACCAAAGAGAAATAAATGAAGAAGGTATAAAAATCCTATATAAAGTAATATCAATCAATGAAACCAAAAAGGTATTGAAACCCTACCAACAAAGAAAAACCCAGAGCCTGATGGATTCATTGTTGTATGCTATAAGTAATTGAGATAACAGTACTTATCAACATATTTAAACAAAATTAAAGGAAAGAAATACTCTCATATTCATTTCTGGAAGCAAGTATTACCATGATAGCTAACCTGGAGAATGACTGAACTAAGGAAGAGATCTACATACCAGTCCTCACAAGGAACATAGAGGCAAAAACCCTCAATAAGGTACTGGCAGAAAATGCAGCAAATCAATAAGATTATACATCATGAACAAGTGAGATTCATCACAGAAATTTAGAAGTGGTTTCACATATGTAAATCAATAAATGTAATACACCATACTAACAGAGTCAAGTACAAAAATAATATATTCATTTCAATAGATGCAAAAAAAACTTTTGAGAAATTCTATTACAAATTCATAAAACCCTATAGAAAATCATGACAGATTATATCTTTCTCAAAGTGATAAAAGGCCTGTATGACAAACTAATAGCCAACATCATACTAAATAGGAAAAAAAAATCAAAGCTTTTTCTCTAAAATCAAGAACAGGCAAGGATGTCCATTGTCATCATTCTTATTTAACATAGTCCTGGAAATAGGTACAGCAATTAGACAAGAGAAAGAAAGAAATAGAATAACAATAAGAAACGAAATGAAATTATAATTATTTGCAGATGATGTGATACTCTGCATAGAAGACCACAAAATCTCCACTAAAAACTGCTGCATTCAGTAAGCAAATTTAGCAGCATAGCAGGATACAAAGCCAACACTCAAAAATCAACAGCATTCCTGCACACAAATAATGAACTCACTGAGAAAGAAATTAGGGAACAATACCTTTAACAACAGCATTCAAAAAATGTCATATTTGGGAGTCAGTATAACTAAGAATGTAAGAGACCACTACACTCAAATGTACAGTACTCTGAAAAAGGGACTGATGAGGATATCTGAAAATAAAAAGATATAATTTATTCTTGAGTAGGAAGAACCAATACAGTGATAATCACCATAATTCCAAAATTGTACTAAATATTTACATTCAATTTCAATAAAATTTCCAACAGCATGTCTCACAGAATTAGAGAAAACAATCTTAAACTTCAATTGGAACCACAAGATATATAGAATAGAAAAAAATCTGTGCTACAAAGGCAAGTCAAAGCCATCACAATCCCTGACTTGAAATTATACTACAAAAACAAACAGAGATCAATGTAACAGATGTGAAGATGGACAAACAACTCCAGGACATAATCAGACACTTTATCTTTGACAAAGATGCCAAACACTTCACTGGAAGAAAGACCATCTCTTTAATAAAAGTTTCTAGAATAACTGACTCTGCATATACCTGTGATTAAATTAAATTCAAAATAGTTCAAATATCTAAATATTAATGTGGAAACATTAAATCTGCTGGGAAATACAATAGGTAAAACTCAGAAAGACATTGGAATAGACAAAGACTTATGAATAAAACCCCAATCACAGAGGAGCTATTACAAAGACTCAATAACTGGATTATCACTTTATTAAAATTCTTTTGTACAGAAAAAGAAACCACCAACACTGGGCCTTGACCTCAGCAATGATGCTGTCCAGGTCCAGGCTGTGGTTGTTGTCCATGGACAGCACCACAGAGTTGTCAGAGATGTGTGTCTGCAGCTGGGACAGCTCTGCTTCAAAGAACATCTTGTTGAAGTTGATCTTATCCATCAGTGCATCCACCTTGGCCTCGAGCTCCACCTTGTTCATGTAGACAGGGTCTACATTCTTCTTCAGCATCATGTATTCATTCTCAGTGTTGGTGCTCTTATTGATTTCATCTTCATATTTATTCTTAATGTCCTCTCTCAGGTTCTGCATGTTCCTCAGCTCTGAGTCCAGGCAGGCTCTCTCTCCAAGCATGAAGTAAAGCTGCCTCCTGAGATTGTTGATGTACTACTCAAACAAAGCATCTAGGCTCTGCTTAACTATCCTGGTGCCCTGTTCCTGGAGCAGGGTCCACTTGGTGTCTAGGACCTTGTTCTCCTGTTCCAGAAACCACAACTTGTTGATGAATGAGATGAACTTGTTGAGGGTCTTCATCTGCTCCTGCTCCTCAGTCCTCTTGCTCTTGATGGTGGGGTCCATTTGCAGGTTCAGAGGAGTGAGGAAAATCTGGTTGATGGTGACCACTTGGATGCCACCAGGGGAGCACCCGGTAAAGCCAGCCATCCCATAGCCACCACCAAAGCCAGCTCCACCATGGAGCCCAAAGCTGCCAGCAGTTCCACCACCAAAACCAAATCAACTGCTGGCTCCACATCCAAAGCTGAAGCCGCTTCCAAAACCAGCACCAAATCTGGTCTTGTCTTGAAGCCAGCACCTCTAGCACTGATAGAAATCCTCTTGGTACCCCCAAAATTGTAAAGGCTTTGGTTCCCATAAACATCTGCTCCACCAGCACCCCCAACGCTAATTCTGCCACCACCTCCACCTCTGGACCAAGACACGCTGCTGAAACTGATCCAAGAGACAGACGGGGTGATAGCAGAGGCTGTACTAAAGGAGCAGCTGCCCCTGGTGTGGAAGGACACTCTGGACTGGCGAGACATAGCACCTTGTTCCTGATGGATCAAGAGTATGGGGCACTGGTGGGCTGGAAGATGCGGAAGAGTGCAGAGTTCAGCCGATTAATTGTATCTTTCCATCATTTTTGTATAAGTCCATATGTATCAAATGTTTATAGAGTTGAAAAAACATTTTATTAAAAATGCTGTTTTTTTTCTAAGAATAGAAAAAGCCCATAATCCCTTAACTCAGCTTGAAATATGGCTTCTTTTATGTTTTGTTTCAGTACATATTATTTTCAAATATGACACACATTTTATTTGATTATTTATTTATTTTTAATCATTTGTATATTTGATAGAGGGTTTCATGCAGATGAGACTTGTAGTGATTCTCCTTTCTTTTCAGCCTCCCCAGTGCTGGGATTACAGACATGCACCACCATGCCTGGACTTTGTCACCAGCTCAGCATGCCCTGGGGACAAGGCTGGAGGGGAATGTGGTAACAGAGATCAAACCCTTGTCCTTGTGTTGGCCAAAGCAGGCAATAAGTCCAAAGAGCCATCTCACTGGCCCTTTACACACATATTTTATAAGACAGTTTTTTATATTTTTATTATAGAAACAATTAAGGAACCAGCAATTGGTAAAAAATAATTATTAATAATCAATCAGAATGCTACCACTCAAATCATTCATATCTGACCATCTTCCTCAAATTATCGTGATATTTTGTTAATAGTTTTCAATTGGTGACTAGCATTTTTTCACCAGTGATGCATTGCTAACTGATATTTAATTTATATTCTATTAAATGCAATGTACACATGTGGGTCTGGTTTATTTCACTTATGAGTATATCTTCAACTGGTATCCACTTAAATAAAAAGGTTTCGTTCAATGCACTTTCATTACCCCTCCAAAACAGCGGCCCCAGGTGAAGCCCGGGTTGTAAGCCAGACTTCAGCCACACTCTTGGAACCAATCCAGACCCAGCCAAGCCCAGGTCATCTAGTGTGTGGGAGAGCTGTCGCCCTCCCCTGCTCCTGCTGGACCCTTCCGGACCCAGCCTAAGCCCAGATTGTGATGGAAAACTTCCACCCTGCTCTCTGGACCCATGCAGACACAATCCAGGCATGGCATTAAGCCCTGGGGTGAAACTACAGTTGAAGTCCAGGCAGAGAGACTAGGGGCCAGAACCATGCAGCTAATCCAGGAGCAGTACATTTGCCAGAGCAGCATAAGAAGTTCATGTCCAAGGGCTGCAGTATGAAGAAACTGAGCACATTAGCCAGACCCAAGGCAGGCACAAATGGACGAATTCAAACTTAGTAGATTTTCATCCAAATTTCAGTAGGTGCAGAGGTTATAATTGCACCAAAGCTCTACACCAAAGGTCAGAGGACGGTGTTATACAAACTGACAAAGACAAGGAGCAAGATGTAATCTGAGGCCACGAGCCCACCAAGAATAAATGCACAAAACAGTACTATGAAAGAAGTTGCTAAACATAAACCTGAAATGTCTAAATTAGATGTGAAGTAAAGAAACAACTGCAGAAAGGTATAGAGGAACTCAGATCAAAAATAGCCTCTGAAATAAAAAAAAGAAATTTCTGAATTAACAGGGTCTGAAGAAAAGAATAAAAGGCAGAAAATGTACAGGAAATCAGATCAAAAATAATCTCTGTAGTAAAAGAATTAATAATTGCTTCTCAAGAAGACACTGATAAAAGAATAGAGGAGAGTAGAAAAAAGATGGAATTCTTGAATGAGCAATATAAGAAATAAATGGATCACATGAAGCAGAGTCAAAGACATATAGAGAAACTAAAATCTCAAAAGCAAACTTGCAAAATCATTTGAATGATAGTGAACATACAGTTTAAGACCTGAAGATGGCAATGCAACTGAAAAGGTAAGCAAAGATAGCTTAAAAACTACTACGATGAAGGAAAAAGAAATCATCACCAGCGAGATGATGCAAAGGGGCCGGGGAGACACCTCAGTAGAAGAAACTATTCCCTAGCAAGTGCAATTATTTGAGGTCAAGCCCTGATTTAAAAAAAAAACACAACCAGATGATACAAAGATGAATAAAGTGAGATTAACAGGCATCAATGAGAAACAAGGAGTCAATACAAATAACATAAAAAGAATATGAGCAGAGGTAATAGCAGAAAACTTCGCAAATATGGGGAAACAATCTGACATTCAGCTAACCGAAGCATACAGAATTCCAAATAACTTGAAACCAATTAAAAACACAAGGAGACATATAATAGTCAAGATCCCCGAAATCCAGCACAAGAACAATATACTGAAAGCCACTAAAGAAAAGATACAAATCACATTTAAAGGAAAATCCTTCAGAATAACGGTAGACTTCTCTGCACAAACTATGAAGGCAAAAAGAGCACGGAGAAGAGTACTTGAAGTCCTCTAGGAAAACAAATTCCAGTCCAGACTGCAATATCCTGCAAAAAAATCTTTCAAGTTTCATGGAGAAGTGAAATAATTCCATGACAAAGAGCAACTAAAGAATTCAATAGTGACAAAACCAACTCGAAACAGACTATTAAAAGATGATCTAGAGAGGGACCAAAATGATCAGAACTCCACAAACGAGAAAAGAAGTAATCCTTTAATATGGAGAACAATTAAACACAGGAGAAAGTGGACTAAATAACAACAGGTAAATAACGTGTTGATCATAAGGCAATACATCTCAATTACAACCAACAATGTCAATGAACTCAAATCACCAATTAAAAGAAATAGACTGGCACAGTGGATTAGGAAACAAAATCCAAAAATATGTCGTTACAGGAAACACACTTAGCTCATAAAGAAATTCACAGGCTGAAAGTCAAAGGATGTAAAATAATACTACAAGCCCCAGCACCTCAGAAAAGAACAGAGGTAGGAAAACTATTTTCAAACAGTCTGAAATTCAAACCAAGAATGATCAACCGAAATAAAAAAGGCTGCTATATACTGTGTAGGGAAAAAGTTCAACAGGAAGAGGTAACACTCATAAATATGTATGCACCAAATATGGGAGCACATAACTGTATAAGACAAATCTTAATGCACATGAGAAATCTAATATTCAATACCAAAATCCTAACAGAAGACCTTAATACCCCTTCATCCCAAAAACACACGTCAAATAGACCAAAAATTAGGAAAGAAATAGCAGATCTGAACCAGAGCTTGGAAATAAAGAACTCAGTGGACATATATGGAGTGTTCCACCCAACCACAACACAGTACACTTTTCCTTCAGCGGCACATGGGTCATTTTCAAGACTGGACCACACACTAGACCATAGATCATGCATGAGTGTATGGATGAAAACAGAAATTATCCTATGCATATTAACTGACCACAGTGCAAAGAAAAGGGAAAAAAAAAACAAAAAGAAACCAGAAAAAAGTCCATAAATACATAGAAATTAATCAACACTCTACTCAGCAAAACAATGGGTAACAAATTAAATTAAACAAGAAATTGAACCATATTTATAAATCAGTAAATATTGAAGCAAAACTTACCGGAATTTATGTGATGCGATGAAAGCAGTTCTCAGAGGAAAATTCGCAGATGTGAACTCATACATTAAGAAAACAGAACGAAACAAATACAGACCATAATGCTACACCTCCAACAACTAGAAAACCAAACACAAAGTCCAAAGATTCTAAGAAATCATAAAGTCTAGAGCACAAATTAATTCAGTTGAGATGAATGAAACAATTCAAAGAATTAATGTGTCAAAAAGATGATCCTTTAAAACATTGAATAAATGTGATAAGCTCCAGGTAACTTCATTTAAAGAGGAAAGAAAAAATTCAAATACAAGCAAAAAGGAATGAAAAGTGAGTAATTACCACACACAGAGTGCAAATTAAAATGACCATCAGAGCTATTTTGAGATTTTTTATTCTCACAGAATAGAAGACATAGAAGAAATGGACAGATTCCTAGAAAGGTACAAATTACCAAAACTGAATCAACAAGGTACAACAACAATCAATATAAAAACAAAAGCCAAAGAAATGTGAACTGCAATAATAAACATGGCTAAGTACATATTTTTCTCAGCTGCACATGGGTTATTTTCTAAAATAGACCACACACTAGTCCATAGGTCATGCTTCAGTATGTGTAACAAAACAGAAATTATCCCATTAAAAATTATCTAAACACAGTGTAAAGAAACTGGAAATAAATTACAAAAGAAACCAGAAAAAAACTCAAATACATGTAAATTAATTGAAACCCTACTCAGCAACAAATGGGTCACAGATGAAATTAAACAAGAAATTCAACAATGTCTAAAATTCAATGAAAATTCAAGCTCAACATATGGGAATTTATGGGATACGATGAAATCAGTTGTCAGAGGTAAATTCATAGCTGTGAACTCACACATTAGGAAAACAGAACGGGAAAAAAATAAATACCCTAATGCTGCACCTTCAACAACTAGAAAAGGAAGAGGAAACCAAACCCAGAGCCCAAAGACTGGAAGAAATCATATAGATTAGAGCAGAAATTAATTCTATAGAGATGAAGAACCCAATTCAAAGAATTAAAAAAGCAAAAAGCTGGTTCTTTGAAAGATTAAATAAAATCAATAAGCCCCTAGCTAACCTCATCAAAAAGAGGAAAGAAAAAATTCAAATACAAGCAAGAAGGAATGAAAAGGGTGTAATTACCACACACCCAGTGGAAATTCAGAAGATTATCAATAGCTACTTTGAGAATCTTTACTCTCACAGAATAGTAGACACAGAAGAAATGGAGAGATTCCTAGAAAGTTGCAAATTACCACAACTGAACTGACAAAATATAACCATCTCAATAGCCCAATAACATCTAATGAAAGAAGAGATGGAATTAAAAAAAACTACCAAAAATGAAAAGTCCAGGTCCGGATGGATTCACAGCTGAATTCTACAAGAAATTTGCAGAAGATGTAGTTACTATAATCCTCAAACTCAAAGAGGAACACACATTCATGTTCCAAGTCCTACAGAAAATTGGAATAGATGGTGTCTAATTTAATCAGGTAAAAGCCATTTATGAAAACCCAACAGCTAACATAA
The DNA here is from genome assembly GCF_000260255.1 of Octodon degus. Taxonomy (NCBI): domain Eukaryota; kingdom Metazoa; phylum Chordata; class Mammalia; order Rodentia; family Octodontidae; genus Octodon; species Octodon degus. Next base: position 554,551 of record NW_004524987.1, on the reverse strand, counting down.
TCCTAAATGGGGAAAACCTGAAATCTTTTACTCTTAGATCTGGTACAAAACAAGGATGTCCTCTATCACCACTCCTATTCACAATAGTTCTGCAATTATTAGCTGTAGCCATTACACAATAGAAAGAAATAAAAGGAACAAGAATAGGCAAAGAAGAAGGTAAATTTTCTTTATTTGCAGATGACATGATACTTTACTTGGAAGATTCAAAAAACTCCACCAAGAACCTACTAGAATTAATACAGAAAGTCAGTAGCATAGCGGGTTATAAAGTCGATACCCAAAAGTCAATAGCATTCCTCTACACAGACAAAAAATCACACTGAGAGGGAAATTATAGAAACAATACCTTTTACAATAACACGGATGAAAATGAATTACCTTGGAATTAATCTAACTAAAGAGGTCAAAGAGATCCAGTCCTAGCCCAGGTCCGGTGAGTGTGCGGAGAGTTTCCTGCTACCCTGCGCCGGTGGGACCAGTCCCAGCCCAGGCGCAGCGTGGGCCGG
>NW_004524987.1:533796-547117 GCF_000260255.1 Octodon degus | reverse complement strand
ATATAGTTGCATTCTCTTAATGAATAGAATGATTTGTTCTAATGGTGTTTGTAAATAGGATCACAAGTCCGCATCTTGTACATCAATTAACCACTAAGAAGAATATATGCAGTGTATTATTTGTTGAAACTGTCCTTCCGATTTGATTTGAAACTGTCTCATTGCTATCTGTTTGTCAATAAAACTTTGAAAAAAAAATAGAATAAAAAAAACAAAAAACAAAAAACTACATAAGTAAAAAAAATAAATAAATAAAGAGGTCAAAGATCTTTTCAAGGAAAATTACATTCCTTTGAAAAGAAGATCATAGAGGATTTCAGAAAATGGAAAGATATTCCATGCTACTGGATTGGAAGAAGCAATATTGTGAAGATGGCTATACTCACAAAATTGCTGTGCAGATTTAACCCTATGAGACTACCAACAACATACCTCATAGACCTAGAGAAATCATTCCCAAAATTTATCTGGAACCAGAAAAAATCTAGAATAGCAAAGGCAATCCTGGGCAACAAAGGCAAGGCAGGAGGCATTACAATTCCTGACTTGAAGTTATACTACAAGGCTACTGTGATAAAATCAGAATGGTACTGGAAGCAAAATAGACCTGAAGATCAATGGAATAGATTAAAAGATGCTGAAGCCCCTACGAAAACACTCAGCCACAGTATCATTGACAAAGAGGCCAAAGATCTGAACATTAAAGCAGAGACACTAAATCTCTTGGAAGAGAAAGTAAGAGGAACTCTTGAAGACATGGGGTTGGCAAAGACTTCATGAACAGTAATCATATAGCATGGGAAACAGTTGAAAGAATTAACAACTGGTTACCTGCTCTTACTAAGAAGTTTTTTCAAGTCAAAAGAAATTACCAACAAAGTGAACAGAAAACCCACAAATTTGGAAAAATTCATTACAAGTAAGTACTCAGACAAATTTCTGCCTCTAGAATTGATAAAGAGCTAAAAAACACTAGGGCCTTAAAATTTAAAGACTCAATCCAGAAATGGGCATCTAAGATGGACACACGCTTCTCAGAGGATGAAATTAAAGAAGCGAATAAATATATTAAAATATGCTCCACATCACTAGCCATCAGTGAAGTGCAAATTAAAACAACACTGAGATATCATCTCACCCCAGAAAGAATGGCTATCTTAAAGAAATCAGCCAACAACAAATGTTGGAGAGGCTGTGGGGAAAAAGGAACACTTTTCCACTACTGGTGGGAATGTAGACTGGTACAATTGTTATGGAAATCAGTGTGGAGACTCCTTAAAAAATTTGGACTGGAAATCCCATTAAACCAGCTAGTCCTCTACTGGGAATTTTCCTGGAGGATCTGAAAACATCATATCATAGGGATATATGTGTGCCTATGTTTATAGCGGCACAATTAGTGATTGGCAAATCTTGGAATCAACCAAGATGCCCATCACCTCAGGAATGGTTGAAAAAGATGTGCTATTTTTACACAATGGAGTATTATTCAGCTATTAAGAATGATAAACTCGAAGCATTTATATTGAAGTTGATGTCACTTAAACATATACTCATAAGTGAAATAAACCAGAGACACATGTGTAAATATAGTATAGTTTTCCTAGTCTAAGAACTCAAAAGAAGAAATACAAATAGAAAGGTATAATACAAGTAAAAGGAAAGCAGGATCTCAAGGACTGACTAATCAATAGATGGAAAAGAGAAGATCTAGAAAACATGACAATGTCAATCCATACAGTTATATTTAGAACATGGACAAGGCAATGATCCTGAGAATCCTCAGAAGATTTTTGAATCTAGCAGTTAATTGGAAAGATTCTCACCCTGACTAACTATATATACTGATAACTGTGAAATAAACAACTGCACTGCAGATGGTTATCTGTAATAGTAGTTTCATGGTTGGAGTGCCTGTCATTATGGTCTTCTGAATATGGGTTGTTTGTCATGTCATGCAAGTTGCTGCTGTGCTACCTCTCAGGTTGATGATTGTTCAAAAAGAAGGGAGTGGTGAATGAAGGCAAGAGACAAGAAAAGGAATATTGTGGGACTGTTCTGCTTCAAGTGTGTATTTTTAGATTTTTGGACTTATGTGTAAACCTAAGAAGTATATAATTCTTTATGCCTATTTTTTAAAATGTATTCTAACTTTTAAATGTTTTTTCATCATATTTTGTTGGGACATAAGTTCAATATATCAATACTTGATGAAAAATCCTGTTCCATGTTATGCTTAAAATGTTTGATATTCAGACAGATAGTGAGATTAATCTGAACAGCCTAAGTTGTATGGTAATAACAATAAGCTTGTCTTCTGGACGGTTAACATCCTAAGTTTGCACACCAAAATTAGAGAAAAAGGAGGACCACAAGGACAGCCAACATTTTGGCCCTAGCCATCTAAGGTCAAGTAAGACTCAGGACATATGAGAACTTGCACTGTAACGTCATGTAACTCAATAGTGTCCCAAATTTTCTGATCAAGGAGATTATGGGGCCAAAGTGTAAAGTGACTGATGATGTAGAGTGCGCCTAAGGAGAGTCACATGAAGACAAAACATTCTGTCAGGCTTTCACAGAGAGCAAATTGGTCAAGCAATGGTCATGACTTCATATGGCTAACACAAATGATCTACAAACTGTGGTACAGGGTTTCAGGGTAAATCCTGAGGGGATTTGACTGAACTTATCAGATAGAAAAGTGCCATTTCTTGTTATATCGATCTTGCTTAATTTTTGTGTTAGCCATCCAACAGAAAAGTATAAAAATGAAGTATAAAAGGTAAAGCCATACTAATATGCTGTGCTGTAAAAGGTTCAAGTCAACAACTTCTGACATTGTCAGTCTTACTGGAAACTCACTACTATGATGGACTCCTGGACTATATTGGAATATGTTGTTCAATACACTCACATACAATATTTAAATAACAGTGGATTACCCTTCTCTGACAAAAGTAATGAACAGGGGGATACAAATGAACGACCATTCTGTAGCTGTATATTCAAAATAGGATAGATATACAGCTGCATTCTCTTAATTCAAAGAACAGAGATATTTGTTCTAATAGTGTTTGTGGAGAGGATATCATGTCTGCATCTTGTACAATGAATAACCACTAAGACAACAATATGCAATATATTAATCATTGAAACTGCGCTAGTAATCAGTTTTAAAAAATAATTAAGTTTCCCTTACAAAGCCTTTTGTATACTATTTCTTAAATTACTACTGATGATTCTGGTATTAGGTTACCTTGGTATATTTTGTTTTCTTTTGTTTTTATCATATTGGGTCTCATATTCAGGGTCTTGCATATTCTATGCAACTATTGTACACTGAGCCACTTCCCAATTTTCTGTTACACTTTTAATTTAGTTTTTAAGGATTTAGTCAATTCAGCTAATTTTCTTACCTACTTTATCTTGAATTTTCAAAATAATTCCTTTTGCTAACAGAAGAATGCTTGCCAAATATTTCTTATTTTATCTTACTTTTATGATTATTTATTTGTTTATGCTTATGCTTTTGTGTAAATAAAGTTGCTTATACATTTGCTTTACCTTTTGCAATGTATAGCATATTTTATATAGTTTACTTTAATAAGAAACAGAAAAGTTGCTTGCATTCTTGACTAAAGACCAAATGTTACATTTAGAATGTGGTCAGATACTTTTCTGTAACTTGAAAGGCACAAATGATATACAGAGATTAACCGAGAAGTGGAATTTGATATTTGCCATGCTTGGAAATTATTTGGAAACATTTTACCTAGAACTGGATAAAGGGTTATTTGCTGTGGTTTCTCCAGGCCTCAGTTCCTGAGCCAAAACAATAATTTTAAGTTTTGTCACATCACTTTGGTAGATCTCTTACTTCTGAATTAACATTGCTTCTGAAATGATATTTTTATAACTGAAGGTAAATGGCAAATTGATGAGATGACTATGCCTAACTATTGAAGGATAGGCTTGGATTAACCTTTACTTGTCAGGACACTTCTTCTATCATTTATATTTGCTTGAAAATTATCAGAAGTCATGACATTCTTTTGATTCCATAGATACATAATCTCTGAATATACGGAAGAGTATTGTAGAAATCAACTCCTATGCTTGTCAAAGTGAACTCATCTGTGATTGACAAGAATGTGCCATAATAGTTCTTTGGCAGCTGCCTTAATGAAGCTCACATAAAAGGGGATTTGCTTTAAAAAATGTAATAAAAAATCTACCAACAAAGAAAAGTCCAAGTCCTGAGAAATTCACAGGAGAATTCTACAAGAAATTTACAAAAGATATAATCCCTATAGTCCTCAAAATCTTCATTGAAATTGCAAAGGAAACAATCCTCTCTAAATATTTCCTGGATGCAAGTATTATACTGATACCTAAACCAGGGAAAGACAAACAGAAAAAAAGAGAACTACAGGCCAATCTCCCTTATGAACAAAGATACAAAAATATGCAATAAATCCTCAAAACTAGAATACAGCAAATCATCAAGAAGATTATACATCATGACCAGGTAGGTTTCACCCAAGGGATGCAAGGATGGTTCAACATACACAAATCTATAAATGTAATACATTATATCAATAGAGCCAACTCTGAAAACAAACATAATATCTGAATTGATGCATAAGAGGATTTGACGAAATCCAACACTCATTCATGTTCAAATTCTTAAATAAAATTGGAATACATGGTGTCTACTACAATCTGAAAAAAGCCCTCTGTGACAATCTAATGGCTAAAAAAATTCTAAATGAAGAAAAACTGAAATCTTTTACTCTCAGATATGGTACAAAACAAGGATGTCCTCTAACACCACTCCTATTCAATGTAGTTCTGGAAATATTACCTAGAGCCATTAGAAAAGACAGAGAAATAAAAGGAATAAGACTAGGTAAAGAAGAAATTAAAATACTTTTATTTGCAAATGACATGATACTTTACTTGAAAGATCCAAAAAATACTCCAACAAGAAGCTACTAGAATTCATGCACAAATTCAGTAGCATAGCAGCACACAAAGTCAATAACTAAAAGCCAGTAGCATTCCTCTACACAGATAACAAACACACTGAGAGGGAAATTAGAGAAACAATACCTTTTACAATAGCACTGAGGAAAATGAAATACCTTGGAATTTAATCAAATTAAAGTCAAAGATCTTTTCAAGAAAAATTATAGTACTCTGAAAAAAGAGATTGTAGAGGATTTCAAAAAATGGAAAGATGCTCTCTGCTTTTGAATAAGAAGAAACAACATTGTGAATATGGAAATACTCCCAAAACTGCTGTACAAATGCAATGCAATCTCTATCAAACTACCAACAACGTATCTCAAAGACCTAGAGAAATCATTCCCAAAATTTATTTGGAACCACACAAGATGTAGAATAGCAAAGGCAATAATGATCAACAAAGACAAGACAGGAGGCATTACAATTACAGACTTCAAAATATACTAAAAGCTACTGTGATAAAATCAGCATGGAATTGGCAACGAAATAGACCTGAGGAACAATGGAATAGATCAGAAGATTCAGAAGCCGCTATGAAAACACTCAGCCACCTTGTCTTCAACAAAGTGGCCAAACATGCTTACTGGAAGAAAGATAGACTCTTCAAAAAATAGTGCTGGAAAAATTGGCTCTCTACATGCCATAAAACAAAACTTGACCCAAGTCTATCACCATGCACTAAGCTAAAGTCAATGGATTAAAGATCTATACATTAAAACTGAAACACTAAATCTCCTGGAACAGAAAGTGGGAGAAACTCTTAAGACATAGGGGTAGGTAAACAGTTCATGAACAGACATTAAATTGCACGGGTAATACTTGAAAGAATTAACAACTGGGATCTCCTCTTAATGAGAAGTTTTTGCACATTAAAAGAAATTACTGACAAGGTGTAAAGAAAACCACAAGTTTGGAAAGTATCTTAACTAATCAGCACTCAGACAAAAGTCTGTTCTCTGGAATTTCTAAAGAACTGAAAAACATTAGTGTCCCAAAATTTAAAGACCCAATCCAGAAATGGCCATCCAAGATGTTCACACAATTCTCAGAGAATGAAATTAAAAAAAGCAAATAAATATATGATAAAATGCTCCACATCAGTAAGCATCCATGAAATGCCAATTAAAACAGCACTGTGATACCATCTCTCCCCAGAAAGAATGGCTATTATAAAAAAAAAACAACAACCAACATGTTGGAGAGGCAGTGGAGAAAAAAGAACCCTTCTCCACTTCTAGTGGGAATGAAGACTGGTGCCACAATCATGGAAATCACTGTGGAGACTCCTTTAATAAAGTAGGAGTGGAAAACTCATTCAAACCACTAGGACTGTTAATCCCACTGCAATGAGGTATACCCCTACTGGGAATTTTCCTTGGAGGAATTAAAAAACATCATATCATAGTGATATATGTGTACCTATGTTTACAGCTGCACAGTTTGTGAATGCCAAATCTTGTAAAAAAAAAAAAAAAAAACCAAGATGCCCATCACCTAATGAATGGATGAAAAAGGGGTGTTGGTTTTTATAGAATGGAGTATTACTTAGCCATAAAGAATGATTAACTCAAACCTTTATGATTATGTGGATGCCACTCAAAGATATATAAAGTGAAATAAACCAAAATCACATGTGTTAATATCATATAGTCTTCCTAGTGTAAAAACTCAAAGAAGAAAGAAAAACGGAACAGTATAACACAATTAAAAGGAAAGCGAGCACTTCACGGTGAGACAACGAAGAAAGAGCTAGGAGAAAAGCTAGGAAACATGATGGGGCAAAGCCATACATTTATACGCACAAGATGGGCACAGCAATGATCCTAAGCATCGTCAACATGTTTTTGAAACTAGCAGGTGATTGATAGGATTCTCACCCTGACTAACTATATATGCTGAACTCTGTGATCTAAGCAACTGCACTGAAGATAGCAATGTGTAATACTAGGGTCATGCTTGGAATGCCTGTCATTCAGGTCTTCTCATGTCACACCAATTACTGCCATACTGTCTCTCCTGTAAATGTTTGTTTTAAAAAATGGCATAATAAATGAAGACAAGAGACAAGAAAATAAAATGCCATAAAACTGTTCTGCTACAATGCTGTATATGGTTAGATTTCTAAATTGCTGTGTAAAATATGTAAATGTTTATTCATATTTTTTAATTTTTTATTTTCATAAATTTTTTTCTTTATATTCTCTCAGGACTTATAGTTTAGCTTACCAATTCTTGATGAGAAATACATGTTCCAGGTTATGTCTAAGATGTTTGATATTCAGACAGAGAGTGAGATTAAGCTCAACTGCCTATATTGTAGGGTAATAATAATGTGCTTCTTTTCTGGAGGATTAACAACCTAAGTTTGTACACTAAAAATTAGACAGAAAGAAAGGATGCAAGGGCAGCCAACATTTTGGCCCTTGCCTTTCAAGGTCAGTTTGGATTTTGCACATAGAAGTATCTGTATTGTAATATTGTGTAACTCAATTTTTCCCAAATTTTCTTATCAAATAGATTTTTGGGGCCACAGAAGAAAGTGATCAATGATGCACAGTGTGCCTAAGGAGAGTCACATGGAGAGAAAACATTCAGGCTTTCACAGAGAACGAATTGGTCAAGCAATGGCCATGACTTCTCCACATGGCTGACACTGACAAAGGATCTAGAAATTGCGGTGCAGGGTTTCAGGGCAAATCCTGAGGGGATTTAACTGATCTTTTAAGATACAAAGTTTATATTTTTGTTATATAGGTTTTTCTTTATCTTGGTCTTAACCATCCAGCAGAACAGTATAAAAATGAAGTACGAAAAGTAAAACCATATTAATATGCTGAGATGTAAAAGGCTCAAGTCAACAACTTTTGATATTGCTATTCCTACAGAAAACCCAATACTATGACGGAGTATTGGACTATATTGGAATATCTTGATGAACTCACCCACCTATAATATTTAAATGACAATGGTATGCACTTCTCTGTTAAAACTAAACCAGAAAATGGGTTACAGTGAAAGGACATTTTGTATCTGTATATTCAATATAGTTAGGGTAGATATTCAACTACTTTCTCTTAATTCAGTAAATAAAAAGAGTTGTTCTAATAGTGTTTGTGAACAGGATGTCATGTCTGCATCTTTTACTATGAATAATCACTAAGAACGCAACAATATGCAATGTATTAATTATTGAAAGTGTCCTAATTGGTTTTGAAACTGTCTTATTGCTCTTTTTTCTCAATAAAATTATTTTTAAAATAAATTAGAAAGTTTTTGAGTTTATCATTCTTTATAGCTGATTAATACTCCATTGTATAAAAATAGCACATCTTTTTCATCCATTCTTTAGGTGGCAGGCATCTTGGTTATTTCCAAGATTTGGCTATCACAAATTATGCTGCTATAAACATAGGTGCACATATATCACTATGATATGAAGGACCATTTTGTATCTGTATATAGAAAATAGTTAGAATAGATATATAGGTTCTTTCTCTTAATTCACTGAGAGGTAAGATTTGTACTAATAGAGCTTGGACAAGATATCATGTCTGCAAGGAAAGCCAACTTTTTGGCCCTAGACTTCTAAGGTCAATTAAAACTCAGGACATATGAAAACTTCTACTGTTATATCATGTAACTCGGTAGTGTCCCAAATTTTCTGATCAGGGAGATTATGGGGCCAAAGAAGAAAGTGATCGATGATGCAGAGTGTGCCTAAAGAGAGTCACATGGAGAGAAAACATTCTCTCAGGCTTTCACAGAGAGCACATTGGCCAAGCAATGGCCGTGACACATCCACGTGGCTGACACTGACAAGGGATCTACAATCTGAGGTTCAGGGTCTCAGGATACATCCTGAAGGGATTTCACTGACCTTCTCAGACCCAAGAGCTACAACTCTTGTTGCATAGGTCCTGCTTTACCTTGTCTTAACCATCCAGCAGAAATGTATAAAAACGAAATACAAGAAGTAAAGCCATGCTGTTACGTTGAGCTACAGGGGGACTCAGGTTAACAATTTCTGACATTGTCAGTCAAATGGGAGACCCAATACTATTACGGGCTACTGGACTCTTTCAGAATATTTTGCTGATTTTACACACCTATAATATTCAAATAATGGAACTTAACAAAAAAAGGATGACACAGATGAATGTCCACTTTGTATCTGTATATTCAAAGTTTTTAGGAGAGATATATAGTTACATTCTCTTAATGAATAGAGGGATTTGTTCTAATGGTGTTTGTAAATAGAATTATCATGTCCGCATCTTGTACAGCAATTAACCACTAGGAAGAATGTATGCAATGTGTAATTATTGAAACTGTCCTAACAATTTGATTTGAAACTGTTCCATTGTTATTTGTTTTTCAATAAAATTATGAAAAAATGGAAAAATAAAATATAGATGCAAAAGGAAAATGAAAGGCCTAGAATGACCCATTTTCATAATAAGATTTCTAGAGCTAAGTGGAAACAGAGTAACTGTGCGATCACATAAAATCTTTAAACAGAAACACCAGCTCTTTGGAAAGTCCAAAAGCAAAGAACAGAAGGTCCTATGAAGAAATTCAAACTCAAGTTGGGAGGAGGACCAGGAAACTGCCTTAGCAGGAGACACACAGGCGATGTCCAGAAAAGGCTGTTGCCTTCATGGGACTCATTCACTGAGCTAAAAGGGGAGGAGACGGAACCTGCACGCTGAGAGATAATGTGCAATCATTGTGCTGCGTACATGAGCTTGCACTGCAGACATCAGCCTCACAAGACTTAATTAAAGCCTTGCTTTTGCTGCTCTTCTTGTCTCTGAGTTCATCCGACAGGGTATGATGTCTACATCCTGTACTACGAATAAGCACTGCAAAGGCAGCACTATGCAATGTATTAATTATTGAAACTGTCCTACTAACCAGTTTTGAAGCTGTCTCATTGCTACCTATTTTCTAAATAAAATTAATTTAAAAAATAAAAAAGATATCATGTTTGCACCTTGTTCTATGAATAACAAGTACGAAGACAACACTATTAATTTTTGAAACTATCTACTAATTGGTTTTGAAACTGTCTCATTGCTATATGTTTTTCAATAGAATTAATAAAAAATGCAACGTGAACTTTTGTGTGTATGTACTGTAGTGCTCAATATTTGTTGCTGAAATTTGTCAAGTGGTATACATTTATATTATTGATTCCTTTTTAGTGATGAATGTATTCAATTTTCATTGTTTTTATCGAGGTATTTATCCATTCTAGTGTCACTTTTTTCATATTCCATTATTTTGGAAGGAATGATTTGAATGTTTTGAATATTCCCTGTATGATTGTCGAGTATAAGCTCTTAATTCCTAGGGCAGCACTAATATAACTGTATCCATTGATTAAAGTGTTTTACTTTTCTGCCTACAATAAAGTAAGCAGTAGTTGCTTGTGTTAATTGAGAAGTCTAATGTGGATAGTAAAAAGAGAACAAATTTGAATTTTATTAAATTTAAACTTGCATCCAAACAGCTGCACATTACTTTTGCTTACCATTATAGAACAAACATTAACCATACCATTATTGAGGTATTAATGAACTTAAGTGCTAATGAGTAAAATAACCATTTCTGATTGCATTAGGAACATGAAAGAATAAATAATAATATAAAAATTTAGGGATTTAACAATTATTTCAAGTTACATTCAGATTAACAAAGTTTAGGCGTCTGCTTTAAAAATAGGTATGGTGGCCCACAACTGTATACCTAGCACTCTGAGTAGATGTGGCAAGACTAGACGTATTGGATATTTAGTTAGACCACGTCAAACAACAAAATGGCAGTGGTTGAGGAAATACATAGCTCAGTGGAAGAGCACTAGGCTCCAATCTCCAATATGGCAAACAATTATTTATTGTAATATCAATCACAACATCTTTGAAATTAAGAATATGAATTAACTCTATCATTTGTAGAATTGACATGAAATTTTAAATCAGAGATTAACACTATTTTAGGAAATTTATAGTATTAATTAGAAAGCAGTGAGACTTTAGGAATTAACATGTGCATTTCTGGAAAAAATAAAAATCACAGACATTAAAAAACCATAAAACTTCCAAGTTTCTCAGATGTTCTCTTGCTACAGCATTCTCCAGACTCTAACAATTTTAGGCTTTCCATATGTTAATATAGTGAGGTCAACTAAGTAAGTGTATATTCTCCTTAAATCACATCACGACTATCTTTTACTAATTCTAGACTTCTAAATAGAATTAGACAAAGCTGTATTCATGAAGGAAAATGTTAAGTCTGACCCAGGAAAAAATAATTCATGTTACAAAAGTATTTTCAAAACTATGGAATATATTTGCAAGAATAGAGTCTATGAGAAATATTGGTCTCAGAAAGCATATTATGAATTATTAGGTCAATTTGAATGCATTGATGTAAATACAACTACCAAATTTTGAAATCAAATATGTTAAGGAAAATAGGAATGTAGCACTATTTGTTTAGAATTTTGAACTATCTACCTGTGAAGCTTATACTAAATAATGTTGAAAACTGTGGCACAGAACAGCATGGAGGAACCCATGAGAATTTCTAGGCCTGGTGATGGCACAGATTGTGGCATGGGGCTGACAGCATAGTGGCAGCAGAAGGGAGCTCCAGTAAACTCGTCCGCCCTGAGAAATGCAGCAAAGTGGTGAAGAGGTGCCCAGAAATAAGTCAGGAAACCTAGTTTACACAAAAACTTCAACTTTATCATCTGTTTCATTATATAACTATTATGTTTGCTCCTATGATCTATAGTACAAAATCATTAGTTACAACAATTTGTCAATCTGTAAATTTCACTTGCTCAGGCTGGCCATATAGCTCAGGATATTAAAGTATCTTTATGGGTACAATCTAGTAGTGAGACCCTGAACACCCTGTAGACTCTTCCCTAAAATACAAAAATAAATAAATAAATAAATAAATTTCACTTGCTATTATTAGTGCTAATTTTAATACTGTATCTAGAATATCATGCCTGCCTTAAACATTTGTTCTGTCTTGAGTAATATTGTCATGAAGCAGTGAAGCAATATTCTCACCAAAACCTTATGCAAAAGGACAGAGGACAGTGTCAAATAGAAACCAATATACCTTAGGGACTGCGGAGATGACTCAGGGGTATAAGCACTTCCCGGGCAAGTGCAAGGGCCTGAGTTCAATCCCCAGTTCGGCAAAAAAATAATAAAAAAAAAAAGAAACCAATATACCACAATGAATTAATGGATAAGTCAAGATCTTGCAACAGACACAAACAAAGACTCCCTAACACAAAAAAGAGATTGTTGAAGAACAGTCTCTTTATACAGAGGCTTTGATTAGAGTGATATAACTACCTAATATCAAAATTTCAGAAAAAGTGCCACAGAAATCAAAATAAAGAGTTCTTTCTAAAAGACCTAAGAGCAAAATTCAATTTCAGTTCCCTAGCCCAAACAGAACAAATCCAGGAGATATAAGCATAGAAGAAATTGGAATGGCCAGTTCCGGGAGCCCCGAGACCCAGTCCTAGCCCAGGTCGGGTGAGTGTGCAGAGAGATTCCTGCTACCCTGTGCCGGCGAGACCAGTCCCAGCCCAGGCTCAGAGTGGGCCGGACCCGCTCCCAGCCCCTTGGGCCGCCCCCCATCACTCTGCAGTGGCTCCTCCACCCCACCTGCCGAGTAGGATTTTCTGCCCAGTTCCGGGAGCCCCCAGACCCAGTTCTAGCCCAGGTCCGGTGAGTGTGCGGAGAGCTTCCTGCTACCCTGCGCCGGCGGGACCAGTACCAGCCCAGGCGCAGAGTGGGCCGGACCCTCTCCCAGCCCCTTGGGCTGCCCCCCACCACTCCGCAGTGCTTCCCCCACCCCGCCCGCCGAGTAGAAATTTTTGCCCTGTCCCTGAGGCCCCAGACCCAGTCCTAGCCCAGGTTCCCTGAGTGTGTGCAGAGAGCTTCCTCTTTCTCCTACATCACCTTGCCCCCCCCAGGCACAGCTCAGGCCTGGCATACATGCCTGAGGTGTAATCCTGCAGCTGCAATCACTGCCGGGGAGAGTGTAGAGAATAGATCCAACCAGCTAGTCCAGGAGCAGAACATCTCGCCACAGGGGCGCAACAGGTTCACCCTTAAGGGCAGGATTGAGCACAGCAGCCAGACCCAAGCCAGACGCAGCTAGATAAGTCCAAACTTTGTAGAGCTGCACCTGAACTTCAGTACGTGCGAAGGTTATAACTACAGCAAAGATCTACAAGAAAGGTCAGAAGACAGTG
>NW_004524987.1:508241-530537 GCF_000260255.1 Octodon degus | reverse complement strand
GGTTGGGATAGATATATAGTTGCATTCTGTTAATGAATAGAATGATTTGTTCTAATGATGTTTGTAAATAGGATCACAAGTCCACTTCTTGTACAGCAATTAACCACTTAGAAGAATATATGCAGTGTATTATTTGTTGAAATTGTACTTCCGGTTTTATTTGAAACTGTCTCATTGCTATCTGTTTATCAATAAAACTTTGAAAAAAAAAAACCAAAGCTAAAATTAAAAAAAAAGAATAGTAAATTGGAAGTCATACTACTGACTCTCTGAAATGACTGTTACTGACGTAAACAAACAACTCTACATGGGCAAAGAGGAAATGATTAGATCGCAATAATCTCTCAGGTAAAAAAGAAAAGATAACTGTAATGAAAGTGTTACTGAGCCTAATAAAAGAAGACAGTGACAAAAATAGAGGTATAGAATTATGATGGAAAGCTTGACTGCTCAATATGGGAAAGAAATAGAAGCAATGGATCTGATTAAAAGTCATATCCAGAAATTAAATTTTCTATTAAAAGATAGCAAAACTTTTGAATGAAATAGAAGACTTGTAGAACATGAAGACATCATTGTAGCTAGCAACAAGGAAAGGAAAAAGCTCCTAAAAACAACAAGGAACCAGAGAATATAATTCAACACCTACAAGAAGAGGCAAACACAAACATCAAAAGACTAATAGGTGACAATGAAAATGAAATAAACAAAGAAAATTACATAAAAAGAATATTTGCAGAAGCAATAGCAGAAAACTTCCCAAACAGATGGAAAAAATATGACATACATTTAAGTGAGGTGTATAGAAATCTAAATAGCATTAAGTAAAATAAATCTACATGCAATAATCAAGATCCCAGAAATTCAGCACAAGACCAACATATTGAAAGCCATTAGAGAAAAAAAAGATCATATTTAATTGAAAGCCAATCAGAATAACAGTACATTTCTCAGCACAATTAAGTCAAGAAAAAAATGGAATGAAGTATTTAAAGTCCTACAAAAAATCAACTTTCAACCAGATACCTTACAAAACTCTTTTTTCAAATTTAATGGAAAAGTGGTCTCCATGACAAAGAACAACTAAGGAAATTCAAAGCCACTGAAGGAACACTAAAAGGAATATGGAAAGGTATTCTAGAAGGAGATCAAAATAACAACTACGAAGAACTACAACAGAAATAAAACCAGCAAACAGGGCAAGCAATTAAACACTGGGAAAGTAGGGAAACAACAGCAGAAAATAACATGATGAAGATGAGCCAATATATACCAATTATAACCAGTAATATAAATGGTCTCAATTCTTGAAATTAAAAAAAGACTGACAGAGTAAAACAAGAAACAAAATCCAGCCTTATACTGTATACAGAAAAGACATTTAACTCAAAAGGAAATTTATGGCTGAAAGTCAAACATTGGAAAACAATAACACATCTTCCAGGAAACTCAGAAAGAAAGCAGAAGTAGCTATTCTTTTCACAGATAATATAAAATTAAAAGTAAGAATGATAAAACAAGATAATGTGAGCACATACTCTTTAGGTGAAAAGTTCAAGAAGAAGAGATAAAAATCATTAATATATATGCACAAAACATGGAAGCACCCCACTATATGAGACAAATTTTAAAGGACATGAAAAATCCAATAACACAGGGGAATTTAAGATCATTATCTCAAAAAGGTAGATCAAATAGACAAAAAAGAGGTAGCAGAACTGAACCAAACCTCTGAAAAAATAGATTTAGTGGACCTATGCAGAGTGTTCCACCAACAACATTACAATACACATTCTTTTCACCTGCACATGGGCTGTTCTCCACCATACATCACATGGTAGTCTTTATATCATGCTTAGGTCTATGCAAGAAAACAGAAATTACCCCATGCATGTTATCTGATTACAGTGAAATGAAATTAGAAATTCATGACGAAAGAAATTAGGTGTTCGTTTAAAAGAAGGGCAATAAACGAAAACAAGAGACAAGGAAAAAATGTCATAGGACTGTCCTGCTACAATACTGTATATGGTTAGAAACCTAAATTTCTGTGTAAAAGTATGTAATTGCTTGTTACTATTTTTTAAGTATTTTTCTCTTTTTTCTTCACATTGTGTAGGGATTTAAATTTTAACATATCAATACTTGATGGAAAATACCTGTCCCATGCTATGTCTAAGACATTTGATATTCAGGCAGATACTGAGGTTAAATTCAATTGCCTATTTTATAGGGTAGCACTATAATTAAGCTTCTCTTCTGGAGGGTTAACAAATTAAGTTTGCACACCAAAATCCTCATAAGTATATGCAAATTAAAAAGTACCATCCTGAGAAACCAAAGGGCTTCAGATGAAATTAAACAACCTCTACAATCCAACAAAAACTCAAACACAACCTACTGAAATTTGTGGGATTCAGTGAAAGCAGTCACCAGAGTATCTTCTATAGCAGTGAACTCACACATCAGGGAAAATGAATAAGAACAAATAAATGCCCTGAAGCTGTTCCTTAACTTTGTAGAAAAAAATAGCAAACCAAGCCCAAAGTCAAAAAATGGGAGAGAACTCTGAAGATTAGAGCATAAATTAATGCAATTGAGACAAAGAAACAATAAAAACAATTAACAAGTCAAAGAGCTTGTTCTTTGAAAGATTAAAAAAATTGATGACCCCTAGCTAATCTCATGAATAATTAAAGACAAAACACAAATTCAAGAAATAAAGAATAAAAAGGGTGAAATTACTACAGATCCTGTGAAAGTTCAGAAGGTTATCAATAGCTGCTTTGAAAATCTTTACTGATACAGAATAGAAAGCATAGACAAAATGGACAGATTCCTAGATAGGTACAAATTACTAGAATGCAGTCAAGAAGATATTTTTTAAAAAATCTCTGAAAAATCCAAGATCAGTCAATGAAATTGAAAATGCAATAAAAAATCACACCAAAAGGCCCAGGTACTGATGTGTTCAAAAATGAATTCTACAAGAAATTTGGAGAGGATTTAGTCCAAATACTGCTCGAATTATTCAATGAAATTGAAATGGAAGGAATTCTCCCTAATTAATTCCTGCAGGAAAGAATAACAGTGATACTAAAAATCAGAGAAAGATCCAAAGAAAAAAGAAAACTATAGGCCAACCATCCTCATGAGCATAGATGCAAAAATCCTCAATAAAGTCCTAGCAAATAGAATGCAGCAAATCATGAGGAAGATTCTACACCATGACCAGGTAGGATTCATCACAGGGATGCGAGGATGTTTTTTTGTTTTGTTTTGTTTTGTTTTATTTTATTTTTCTTGGTAGAACCGGAGATTGAACTCAGGTCCTTGCACTTTCTGACAAGTGCTTATTCTACTGAGCTATCTCCCCAACCCCACAAGGATGTTTCAACATGTACAAATCTGTGAACGTACTACCATATCAACAAAGTTGAAGACAAATCCACATGATCATCTCAACAGATGCAGAATAAGCTTTTGACAAACTCCAACACACATTCATGACAAAAGCCCTATAGAAAATTAGAATAGAAGACCTATACTTCAATCTGATAAAAGCCAACTATGAAAGTTCAACAACCAACATCATTCTAAATGAAGAAAAACTGAAAGGTTTTACTCTAAAATAAGATAAGAGTCAAGAATTTACATTATCACTGCTCCTATTCCACATAATCCTGAAAACAGCAGCAGAAACCATTAGGTAAGTGTCAAAAATAAAAGAATAAAAACTTGAAAGGAAAAAGTTAAACTATCTTTATTCACAGATAACATATTATACATGGAAGACCTAAAGGACTCCACCAAGAAACATCTAGAATTAATAAACATATACAGCGGCATAGTAGGATAAAAATCAACACCCAAAAATCAATAGCATTCTTCTACAAAAACAACAAACTCACTGAGAGATAACTTAGAGAAGCTGCACCCTTCATAATTTTATCCAAAAAATGAAATACCTAAGAATTTATCTAACAAAAGAAGTAAAACATTTATACAATGAAAATTTCAAAACTCTGAAAAGAGTTGAAATATGATTCAAGAAAATGAAAAGACAATCCTTGATCTTGGATACAAAAAACCAAAAGCATGAAATATTCCCAAAATTGTTTTTTTAATTAATTTTATTGAGAAACAAATAGTAATGAGACAGTTTCAAAGAAGGATAGTAGGACAGTTACAGTAATTAATGCGTTGCATGTTGTTGTCTTTGTACTAGTTATTAATAGTTCAAGATGCAGCCATAATATCATGTCCATACACTATTAGTACAAATATTACTTCTCATTGAATTAAGAGAAAGTAGCTGTATATCTAACCTATTTTATATATACAGATATAAAATGGTCCTTCATTTATATTCCCCTTTTTCATTTAGTTTTGTCAGAAATGGGTATTCCATTACCATTTAAATATTGTAGGTGTGTGAATTCAGCAAAATAATCCAATATAGTTCAGTAGACATAGTGGGTTATTCATAGGACTCTGGAGACCTCAAAAGTCATCTCTGAAATTGCTGGGCTCCAGACCTTGTTCCCTGTTCTAGCTGTGCTTTCTACCACCTTCTTTGTTTATTTTTTCCAAAATTTTATTGAGAAACAAGTAGTAATGAGACAGTTTCACATCAAATGGAAGGAGAGTTCCAATAATTAGCACATTGCATACTCTATTCCTGGTCGTTATTTGTTGTACAACATGCAGACATGATATCCTATTTATAAATACTTTTAGAACAAAACCCTCTATTCATTGAATTAAGAGAATGTAGTTATGTATCTATCCTAACCATTTTAAATACACAGATACAAAATCGTTATGGAGACTTAATGAAATCCCTATTAAAATATCATCATCATACCTCACAGATCTAGAGAAAACATTACTAAAATTCATCTGAAACCAGAAGAGATCTAGAATAATAAAAGCAATCCTGGGTAACAGAGGAAATGCAGAAGGCATCACAATCCCTGACTTGAAATTATATTACTAAGCTCCTGTGATAAAATCAGCATGGTTATGGAAAAACACAGACCTGAGGATCAGTGGAATAGATTAGAAGATGCAGACACAACTACAAATACACTCAGACATCATATTTTTAACAAAGGGGCAAACACGTTCACTGGAAGGAAGATAGCCTTTTTAACAAATGGTGCTAGAAAACTGGCTTTTCACAAACTAAAAGTACATCCAGCTTTATTATCATGCACTAAACTACAGTCAAAGTGGATTAAAGATCTAAACTTTAAAACAAAAACACTAAATCTACTGGAAGAGAAAGTAGCTGAAAATCTTGAAGATATAGTTGTAGGTTGACAGTTCATGAACAACAACCCAACTGCACAGGAAATACTTCAGTTTATCAACAAGTGGGATCTCATCTTCCTGAGAAGGTTCTCCACATCAGTGTGTAACCCACAAACTGAGACAAAATCTTAACCAATAGTCATAGAAAATACTTCTTTTGAGAATATATAAAAAACTAAAAATCATCACGTCCCCCAAGTTCAAAGACACATTCCAAAAATGTGCATCTGACATGAATACATATTTATCAGAGGAAGACACGCAAATGTAAAATAAATTCATCAAAAAATGTTTCACAACACTGGTCATTTGAAATGCGTAAATTAAAACAACACTGAGATAACATCTCAGCCCAAAAATAATGGATATCATAAAAAAATCAACTAATATCAAATGATGGAGAGGCCATAGTGAGGAAAGAACAATTCTCCACCTTTGGTGGGAATGTAGACTGGTACAAACACTATGAAAATCAGTGAGGATACTCCTCAATAAACTAGGATTAGAAGTCACATTCAACATAGCTCTTCCCCTTCTAGTATTTTCTAAAAGAAATTAAAACATCATATCATAATATTATGTGTTCATCCATGTTTATAGCAGCATAATTTGCTATAGCATAATCCTAGGAATAAGCCAAATGGCCATCACCTAAGCAATGGATTAAAAAGATGCCATATTTTTATACAATAGAGCTTCAATCAGCTATAAAGAGGGATCATGCATGCACTTGCGGTTATACTTAAAAGTGAAATAAATCAGATTCACATGTGAAAGCTGTATTGTCACCCTAGTGTAGGAACCAGAAAGAATAATTAAAATCTGAAAAATACAATAGATACACTAAACAGAAATAAACTGATCATTATATAATTGAGATGAGGGGAAGGGAAAAAAAGGAAAAAAAGGAAGGGGAAAAGCCATGTAAGTGTATGCACAGGATAGCAGAGGTGATTGTACTGATGACTTCTGTTGGTTTTTCAAGGGCAGCAGCTAATGTTTAAAATATTTCCTCTGACCAACTCTGTATGCTAATGTATGTAGTATGACCAACTTCATTGAGGACAGAAATGTGCAATATAACAACCATAGTTGAGTATGTTTCATCTGGTTCTTTCAAATGTGTATCTTTGGGGCTGGGGAAATGGCTGAATGGAATAAGTGCTTCTCTGGCAAGCGCAAGGGCCTGAGTTCAATCCCTGGTTCCATAAAAAAATAAAATAAAGTAAAAAATAAAAAGACTAAATGTTTATTGTCTCTAATGTCTCATCCATTATTTTATATTATTTTTATGATAAAATTTTAAAAAGTAAATAAGACAAGGAAAATAATTATAGCAAAAGAAAGAGTTAATCTTTGTTCAGTATTGAATGTCTGTCTTCTGAGTAACAAATTTGATGACAGCCATAGTTAATAAAACAACCACTGTTAATTTTCTATTCTTGTTTTGAAATTCTGTACCATTTTATTGCTTCATGTTGCTTTGTTTTTGTCTTTGTTCTTGTTATTTGTTTTTGTTCTTTTCATTTTTAAAATAAAACATATAAAATGGTGCTAAGGTGTTCAATAGCTTATGGCATACTGTAGTGAAGGAAATACAAAGGTTTATGGAGATAAAGTTGTGGCAGACTTATGAACATCCTGAATATCTACTAAAACCACTGAGATGTCACAAGGGAATTTCTTTCACTGAGATTTTATATATCTTCGGATGGATACCAGCTTCCTGAGCATGCTCTGCGGCAACTCTTTTGTAGTGCCCTGCAAAGTGTGGAAGATTCCAACACTGAATTAGTTTTCCAATTTCTGTGCTGTCCACTGTTTTTCAAGTGATAGATGCCTAGAGATAATGTTTAACTTTCAGATAAGAAGTGGGAGTATTTAACAAAATGGGCAGCAGAAACAAAATACTAATCACAATATTTTGATCTATATGTTCTTTGGCAGTAGATTATTATAAAAAGAAATTGTATAGGTTGCCAGTCTACAAAAAAGAAATTATAGAAGAAAATTGCCTCAGTCTTACCAAAAATTGGCATTGACACAGGAACATGGGCTTGCTCAATTTTTAGGCTTAGAACAGCTCACAAAAATAAAGACTGATGGACAGGTACAGATCACAAAAATAAACACTGATGGACAGGCCAGGTTTCCTTGAGGAGAAGTTCTGTGTGCATGTGAGTCTTTCTTTAAACATTTTCAACTTGGTCAAAAGTCAATTATAGAGACTGTTACATATGTAAAAAAAAATAACCAGATTTTCCATCATCATTACACATTGATATAAATTTGTAATAATTTCTAGGGCCAAGAAATGTCACTGGAGGCTACTAGTAGAATGTAAATGTGCTGCTTGGGTGATAAGCAAAAGTGATAAGCAAAGTGAGGCAAAATTTCACCTTGTAGTTATTTTTTTTCCAGTTCGTGAATGTGAATTTGTCTCCCTGAACTATGGATGACAGTCAGCATAGAAAGAGCTAAATAACATGCCTCCTGTCATTTTGCTCAACCAGAAAAATAAACCAAATGTACTTTTGAATCCCAGAAGAAAATGCTGAGATGAGTCTTACCATCAAAAACTTGAAAAATGCATGTTCAATTTAACTTACTTGTTTGGCCTGTGAATATCTTGAAGACTGACTATGAATTATTGTAAACTTAATCAGATGGTGATTTAATTACAGCTGCTGTTACAGCTGTGGTATCTTTACTGGAACAAATCGACACAGCCCCAGAAAGGGTATATAATTATTGATTTGGCAAATGTTTTTATCTCTATACCAATTTGCAAGAAAAAGCATCAGCAGTTCATTTTCTCTGCATTGTTTCAGGGCTATGTCAATGTTCCTAATTTCTTCCATAAAGAGATTGACAGAGATGTTCATAATGACATGTTTGAGACTATCAAAGTAGTCTACTTTGTATTGATAACATTATGCTGCCTTCAGTTCCTCAACAGGAATTACCAAAATATTTTTTAGTGAATCGTCTGGATACTTGGTGTTTGGCTTTCATCCTATTAACCAGTAAAGGAGCTATTCTATTGGCTGAAGTGATTGTTTTAGGGTATCAATAAAAAGGAATTATTGTTATAACATAGGGAAGTCTAGACTACATCTGGAACAAAGGGGATCCTTTAGAGTTCTGTATTCTTTTATTATAAAATAATAAATGTTAATTTAAAAATCATAAACAAAAATCCTGCAAAATATATAAAGATTCATATCTTTTAGCTATGAAATTTTGGATCATCTTGTCAAGTAATTGTGCATTTTGAGGACCAATATAATATAGAATTGTATGGAAGAAGAAAATTATCATTCTGACCTTATTTTTAGGCATAAAAATATGAAATAGATCAGATATGCATATTTACTCTCTGATTGTTAGTTATATTTATATTTTATTTTATGGGTATATTTTAGATATACATAATGATAACATTCATCATAGGGAATTTGTTACAATTTGCTTGTTTTTTCCATTCCTCTCCCATCCCTTCAACCCCTCTTTCCTTCTTTATTTATAAAAGCTTTGCTTCCATTTTTTCCTTTTATTCTCTTTTTTCTTGTTCCTACTTTGCATTATCCATTCACCATCTCTTGCTCCCCTTTTCACTTGTAATTGTAGTTTAATATAATATTTTTCCTTACCACTTTTACCACTTATTTATAAGGACTTGCGGTATAATTATCTTTTCTACTTAGACTCTAGGTTAGAGATGAACATTTTTTTGGCTGGCTCAGTATGCCTTAAAGGTGGGTCTGGTAATGCCTGAGGAACTGGGGATTGAACCACAGTATTCTGAGCCTGACTGCCTTTGCTTAAGCAGGCACTTAAACATCTGGTCTAATCAGCAGACCCCCAAAGTTGAGATGGATATTTTCTGGTTTTGTTTGTTTTTTGCTTGTTAGTTTTTTTATTTGTTTTTTTTTTCTCTAGGTTAGAGAGCATTCAGATAATTCTGTGACTAAAATAGAAAATAAATTGTTATTATTATATGTATTTTTTTGGCGGAACCGGGGATTGAACTCAGGCCCTTGTGCTTGCCAGGGAAGAGCATATTCCACTGAGCCATCTCCCCAGCCCTAGAAATTACTATTATCTGTTACCAGTGACATATACTATATCTGTTGGAACCTTGTATAACCAACTTTAGGAAATAGGGGGATGAAACATTGACACATTTTGTTATTAGAGGCATGAAAAAGTCATTATTCTTATTTGATGGAAGTTCATTTAGTGGTACCTCAGTTCATAAACTGAATTAAATTTTGCAATAGGGCCCCTTTGAACCTAACCATTGAAGTTTTATTTATTTATTTATTTATTTATTTTGTTTTTAGGGATGGCTTTTCAGGGTGTTCAGGTTCTCACTATTAGATCAGACTCATAGTGATCTGCCTGTTTACAGCCCCCCAAGAGCTGGGATTATAGGTGCATGCCACCAAGCCCAGTCTTAATTGCTATCTCAGCATGCCCCTGGGGTGGGGCTGGCACAGCAGCCACCAGGAATCGAACCCCCAACCCAATGGGCCTGCTTGCAGACACTTTAACCTACTGAGCTCCTTGAAAGGCCCTAACCATTGAATTTGATTCAGTTCTCATCAAATTCTGATACCAGAATCTTGCAAAGAATAAAGTTTTTGAATTGAGTTGTCACTTGTATGTATTGAGATTTATAATAGTCTAATGTAGCCAAATAAGATGACTGTGCCTGTGTACTTTGAAATCTACATTTTAATAATCTACCTTTTAATGACCTACATGGTTGACATTATAGCTCAGTAACACAAGCACCTGCCTGGCAAATGTAAGGCACTGAGCTAGATTCACATTACTACTAATAATAATTACAATAATAATAATAGCAATACTAATAATCTTCATGATTCTGGAGATAGGACTACACACACAACAAAGGAAGAAAAACAAAACACATACCTTTTCCCAGCAAAAGTTCCAGGAATATTAGAATGCAGGAGAGAATAATGAATGTCCTTCCTACACCTATTAATGCTGTTCCCAGAATAGGCATTTTGCCTTGGCAATAAACCGTATGAAGGCTAAGTGTATTTTTACACTCCTCAAATTGATATCATTGCACTTTGCCAAACCTTTCTCTTGTTTTAAAAATGAATGCATAAATGAATGTCAGAGCTGATATTGATGAAACATTTACACCAAGATTTTATAACACAGACTATCTTGAAAAATGTATTTGTTGGATCAAGTAACCATGAGAGAAACAAACACAATGACGAAAATCAGTACCGTAAATATCAATTCAAGAAAACTTGTTGTTCTTTAAAATCCACATCAATTTATATATGTGACAGTGATAGAAGAATTCAGTAGTGAATGTCTAGACTTAATAAGCAGATAGGAAAGCATAGATGCTCATTTTCATTATACTAAAAATAATGCAAGTGTTATGAATAAAGATGGCATGAAAAAGTCATAAGTAAAATTCCTAGCAAATACTTAGTTTGAAATAATGTTTTCCTTGTACCTTACAACATAGTTACTATAACATTTTATGTTAGAAAGTTACACTAAGATACTCATTACATAGGTGAATTGGAGTCCTAAAAGTTATTATACTTCATTGACTTTTACTAGAGCAATTAATTAAAAATCAGAGATTTCAATATATGCACATATGCAAAATAAAATTGATGAACTTTATGCAGTCCAGACAAAAACTTTTAGATTAAGTACAAAGACAAAGTTGTTCCATGGTCTAGCAACACTTTGAGCAATCAGTTGGTATTGATTCAACACAGACTTAGAACTAAACAAATTGAGTTACAGATGGATGCAGGCATTAAATGACTCGTGCGTTCTGACTTCCAGTGTAATAATGCATAACATAAGCATAATACTACAGAATTTATTGAAAATCTGTACAAAATGATTCATATACAGTAGATTATGCATTTCTAATAAGCTCTCAAGTTAAGTGGCTGTACATGCAGTAGACTATGCTTGAAGATTCTATGTACACTGTAGCACTGTGTTGAGCAAAGGAAGAGTACTGAAGGATTATTTATTGATGGGGAAAATTCATAATCATTATAATGTTATTGATGACTAATACTGATGAATAAAAATCTGAATGTACCACTTTACTAGATATGACGTGCTGTCAAAATTTATATATATATATACACACACATATTACATTTTATGTATACCTGAAAGTCTGTTACCTTTTTCAGAAAATTCATATTTTTAACATATAAGCAGGTGTGAAAATCTTAACAACTGAACAATTACTTTCCTCCTTTGATTGTGAATGAAGAGACATCTGAGAAAACGTACTTTACATTCTCTTGGAGTTTGGAGAGACTTGTTTGTAACTTATTTATGAGCACTAGCCATAAAAGGTACTGTAATCCTAGGGACTGAGAGTAACCTAATTTGGATTTCACCATGATGAATTGTGACAAAGAATAGAAAAGAAAGGCAGGATGCAGAGAAAGAAACAACACAGGCACCAAAAGGAAATATCCTCTTCAGGAGGCAGTGACATGCAGGAATATTGGTTGCAAAGATATTATACATTAAGTTTTGTGTTGTTGGTAAAGGTATTTTGCTATTTTGTTTTTCTTAAAATTCCACCTATTTTCCTCCTCCCTTTACCATGGGTGATTTTCTGTGATTTTGTTTGATTTAGCTTTGTTTATGAAACCAACATTTTATCATGAGAAATCTTGTAATCTGTCATTCTCTCTTTTTAATAGATGAAACCGAGTCCATAGTATATTATGAATGATTCTTGCCCAAGATCATGTGTTTGGAAGATACTATCACTCTGCAGACCCTATACAGAAATAATAAGATCATAATAAATGTACAGATATGTAAACATAATAAATTTATATCAAAGGATTTACCCTATGGAAAATTGTAAGAACATGTTCACGTGGATATTGATATGGAAATAAAAAATTAGGAGGGCTAGCCAAATGGCTCAACAGATTAAAGCACCTGAAAACAGGAGAAGGGGCCCAGGGTTTGATCACAGGGCCTGCTGTGCCAACTCCACCCTTGGGGCTCGCTGAACCGGGATTGAGACTGGATGTGATGGCGCATGCCAGCACTTGGTAGGCTGAAAACAGGAGAATCACTATGAGTCCGATCTACATAGTGAGACACCATAGACCCTGTACAACCTGCCCTAAATACATGAAAAAAAAAATTAGGAGAAAATGTTCAAGTTTCAACAGCAGGAAAGTTATATTAATCATTGTATGACAATTATATTACAATTTATGTAGGCATTGAAAGTGATTGTTATAAAAGTATATAATATTGACATTTTTATGATAAATTGTTTAGTCCATAAAAACAAAAGCAAATGATTCTTAAAGTTATTGCAACCCTCATAAAATTTATATTTACATGGATAATTATGGAAAGATTTAAGTCTTTTACTTGCTATTCTGTATTGGTTTTAGGAATGTTTGGAAATAATTATAAAATTAGTCACTTGTAACAACTGTGCCACGTTATTTATCTATGAAATGAATATGACTCATAAGTGAATTTATTATTTGCAAATGTATGTAAAGCATTATCTTGGTTAGGAAAATATCAGAACATTTCCATCTTTCACAATTTTATTACCCAGAAAGCAACATTATGAAGATTGATAATAAAAACTATTGGGAAAATATTGTTAGTCATTATCAGTAGCTATACTTTTAGAGAGAAATTTGAAAAATTGGAATTTAAAAATTAATCTTTCTGTGGCTGATAAAAGAAAATCATTTTACTTAATTTAATATAACAAACATTTATATGGCAAAATGGATGGAACAGAGAAAAGATAAAATAATCTTTATACTCAAGGAATTTAGAGTCAAGTGGGAAAACAAAGTATTTAAATAGAATCAAGTTGAGTAAGATTGACATATAAAAAACATTTTTCTATTCCTTAAATTTTAAGTAAGTTCCCTTAATTTTTGCCCCACTGCCTGACTCATAACTAACTTATGTTTTGTTTTTATCATATTTTTATACTTATGTATTTGCCAAAGTTTTTCTTCTACAAGATGTTTCCCATTTGTCCATCATGGTATTCTACTAATTCTCATTCCAGCAACCATGCTGTTCAAATGACTGTGACTGATTATGAGGCTTAATTAACTTGTCAAGGGAAAGATAGTAATTTTCAGTCCATTTTCACATTTCCATATGGCCAAAAGAAAAAAAAAAGCCTGTCTCCAGCTTGCATTCATACTTACATATGCTTCATTGTGAAGTGATGGCAAATTACCCAAACTTATCCCCTGGAACCTAAAATGAGGGCACCAAATAAATAATAATAATCCCCAGAGTTTTATTTTCCATAGATTTACATCCTAGTGGTATTTAACAGCAAAACATGTAGAAGCTTATGAAATGGATTGCTTATTCAATAAATGGATGACTTCTTGGACTCAATTTTCCCTGTCTTATTCTTAGGAGAACTCCATTTATTTATTTATTTATTTATTTATTTATTTGGCGGAAAAAGGACTTGAACTCAGACCCTTGCACTTGCCAGGGAAGTGCTTATTCTACTGAGCCACCTCCCCGGCCACTTCCATTTGTTTTCAGACATCAAATGGGTAGCATCCATCCTATATATTTCAGGAGAGGTTTTTCTTGCACCCAAGCTAATTGTTAATATTTTTCTCAGTGCTAGTTTCAGAAATGGGCATGTATAGTGACTTAAACCTTTGACACAAATAATTTTGCTGGAATTTTTTGGGTAAGTGCTTCTGCTGTCTTTTGAGATTTTTTTCGTTAGAAAAAATCCTTTCCTTTTCTGTGGTCTGTTTTAGATATTTAGCATGGATTTGACTTAATCATCTTGTTCCTAGACTCGCAATGAAGCTAACCATCAATAAACATTATATCAAGGAAAGTTTCTGAGAAAGGAATTACAAATAGTTGCCAACATTGAAAAAATTTTATATGTTTTGAAATAACATATTTTTTCCAGTTTACGCAATACTGACTAGATTTTTATTTGTTTGTTTGTTTACTGTCAAGTCACTCATTCATGCAAATATTTATTAAACAATCAGAGCCAGGGACATATCTCAGCAGCAGAGTCTGTCTGGAAATCGTGAGGTCTTAAGTTCAATTCTTGGTTCAAAAAAAATATGAGCAATAACTTCCAAATGTTAGGTTATACAAGTAGTGAGAAAAAAATTCAAAGAATGCCTGCCTTTATACAGATCACATTCTATTGGAAATAAATGAAAATTTATTTTAGTGATTATTGAAAATGAATTGTTTTGAAATAAAATTCAAGGTGTATAGATAAACTCTAAGTGGTAGAAATCAAATATTTCACATTCAAAAGGAAATATCACATAATTATATCAAAAACAGTTATGGGCTCAATTCTCATGCACATTTCTGGATTCAGGTATCTATCCTTTGGATGTAGCAATAACAGAAACCCCATCAATGGAAGTGATTCTCTGAGGCAGTCTTCAAGCATAAGAGACAGGAGTCAGTAAGAAATACCCCAGCCTTGTGTTCAGTGGAAAAATTACAAGGTTTATTCTACCTTCATTTTAATATGTTCACTAATATACCCTTTATTCCTTCCATGCTTCATGATTGTTCTTCATTATTTTATCACATACTTCCTTAGATCATATTTTGAACAAACTTCTGGTATTAAAATCCTTATCAAGACCAAGGTTTGGGGAATCAAAACTAGAAAATAGTAATATAGCTATCAACTGTTAACTTATTCTTTATAAATTTTATTTTATTTTATTTTGAAGAGTAAAAACAGAAGCAAATACAAATAGAAAAAAGACAAAAACAACACTGCTCATGTCACATATTTTCAAAACAAGAATAGCTACATAACAGCGGTTGTTTTGTTATCTGTTTTTATCATCAATCTGTTGTTCAGATTAACAGATATACTTATGCAAGATTGGAAAAATAATTGAATATTAACGCTTGCTTTCAAGCAATATTAATTTAATCTTTGTCTTTTAAAATGCATTTTAAGGACAAAATAATAATTGATAAGACATTAGAAACGATACACATTTAGAAGACCAAGCTGATAAGTATTCAACCGTAGGTTTTGCATTGTATATTGCTGTCCTCAGTGTAGTCAAAGAGGTCACAGATTTTAGCATACAGGGTTAGTCAAGGTGAAGATTCGATACATTAAAAGATTCTTATTGCAATCACTTCAGTCATCCTGTGTATATACTTGCATGTATTTCCCCAAATCTTTTTACCTATCTTTTTTCCTTTCACTTCTCTTTGTTTTTAAATCCTTCAGTTCCATTTCTTTCTGTTTTATTTTAGTCTGTTATAACATTCAGGTTTCATTTCTTCTTTTGGGTTCTTAAACTAGGGAGAAAATATGATATTTACACATGTGGGTCTGGCTTATTTCACTTATGAGGATAGCATCTAGGTGCATCCACATACCTATAAAGGATTTGAGTTTGTCTTTCTTTACAACTGAGTAACACTCCATTTTATAAAAATAGCACATCTCTTTCAT
This sequence comes from Octodon degus, assembly GCF_000260255.1. Lineage (NCBI taxonomy): Eukaryota > Metazoa > Chordata > Mammalia > Rodentia > Octodontidae > Octodon > Octodon degus. The sequence continues at coordinate 514,681 of NW_004524987.1, read as the reverse complement.
CCATTCCTCAGGTGATGGGCATTTTGATTGCTTCCAAGATTTGACTATGACAAATTATGCTGCTACATATGGCTGCACATATATCATTATAGTATGAGGTTTTCAAATCCTTTTGGAAAAAATATCAAGGAGGCGAATACCTGGATTGAATAGGATTTCAATTCGTAGTTTTTGAAGAGATTCCACTCCGATTTCCATAGTGGCTGTTCCAGTGTACATTCCCACCAGTAGTGGAGAAGGGTTCCTTTTTCCCCACAGCCTCTCCAGCATTTGTGATTAGTTGCTTTCTTTATGGTAGCCATTTTTTTCTGGGGAGTTACTCTCTCAGTGTTGTTCTAATGTGCATTTCTTCAATGGCCAGTGGTGTAGAATACTTTTAGTATATTTATTTGCCACCTGTATTTCTTCATCTGACAGGTATGTATTCATCTCAGATATGCATTTTTGTATTAGGCCTTTAAATTTTGGGGTTGAATAGTTTTTGATTCTTTATAAAATTTAGATAGAAGTCTTTTGTGTGAGTCATTGTTGGTTAAGATTTTTTCCTAATTTGTGGGTTTTCTTTTCCTGCTCTTGGTGATTTTTTGGACATACAAGAACTTCTCAATAAAATGGGATTCCAGTTGTACCTTATTTGCAGTATTTCCCATATAGTTTGGTTTTTAATCATGAACTGCCTATTCCTATTTCTTCAAGATTTCCACCTAATATCTCTTCCAGGAGATTTGGTGTTTATTTTGATGTTTAGATCTTTAATCCATTTTTACTTTGTTTTAGTGCATGTTAATAGACCCAATTTAGTTTTCCGCATGTGGAGAGGCAGTTTTTCCAGCAACATTTGTTAAAGAGGCTATCTTTCTTCCAGTGAACATGCTTGGCCACTTTGTCAAAGATAAGATAGCTGAGTGTGTTTGTAGTTGTATTTTCTTTTTTTTTTTTCTTTTCAAAGTTTTATTGATAAACATATAGCAATGAGACAGTTTCAAATCAAATCAAAAGTACAGTTTCAATAAATAATACACTGCATACATTCTTCCTAGTGGTTAATTGCTGTACAAGATGCAGACTTGTGATCCTACTTACAAACACCATTAGAAAAAATTATTCTATTCATTAAGAGAAAATAATTTTTTTTTGTGGAACCAGGGATTGAACTCAGGCCCTTGAGCTTGCCAGGCAAGCATTTATTCTACTGAGCAATCTCCCCAGCACCTGTAGTTGTATTTTCATCTACTCTATTGTTCCATTAATGCTTGGCTCTATTTTTTGGCCAGTACTATGCTTATTTAATCACATTAGTTTTATACTATAATTACAAAACAGGAATTGTAATGCCTCCAGCGTTGTCTCTGTTGCACAGGATTACCTTTGCATTTCTAGGTCTTTTCTGCTTCCAAATAAATTTTAAGAATATTTTCTCTGAATCTGTGACATACATTGATAGTATTTTAATAGAGATTGTATTATATCTGTATAACAATATTGAGAGTATGTCTCTTCACAGTGTTGGTTTTTCCCGTCCAGGAGCAAGGAATAACTTTCCATTTTCTGAAATCCTTCTTGAAATTTTATTTAGAGGGCTGTAATTTTGGTTTTACAGATCTTTCACTTCATTTGTTAGATGAATTCCGAAGTATTTCATTTTTGGATGCTTTAATGAGGTGTATCATTTCTCTAACTTCTCTCCCAGTGAATTTGTTATCTGTGTAGAGGAATGATATAGAATTTTGGGTATTGACTTTGTATCCTGCTATTCTACTGAGTTTGTTCATTAATTCTAGCAGCTTCCTAGTAGGAGCTGGGTCCTCTTTTTTCAGTCTTCCAAGTAGTGTCATGTCTTCTTCAAATAATAATAGTATAACTTTTTCCTTACATATTCTTATTCCTTTTACTTTTTTTCTCTTGTCTAATGGTTCTAGCTAATGATTCCAGAACTACATTGAATAGTAGTCGTGATAGAGAACATTCTTGTCTTGTACCTAATTTAATAGTAAAAATTTGCGAATTTTTTCCATTTAGAATTATGCTGCCTGTTTTTTTGTCATTGATGAATTTTATCAATTTGAAGAATAGGGTATGTATTACAATTTTCTATAGGGATTTCATCATAAATTTGTGCTGGTCCTTATCAAAAGCCTTTTCTGCATCTATTGATATGATCATATTGATTTAGATTTTAACTTTATTGATATAGTATATTACTTTTATAGATTTGCATGTATTGAAACATCCTTGCATCCCTTGGATGAATTCTACATGATCATGGTGAATAATCTTTAAGATGATTTGCTGTATTCTATGTGCTAATATTTTACTGAGGATTTTTATATCTATATCCATGAGGGAGAGTTTTCTATAATTCTTTTTTTTAGTTGGATCTTTCACTTGCTTTGGTATCAGTATGATACTTGCCTCCAGGAATGATTTTAGAAGTATTGCTTTATTTTAATTTCATTAATTTGAGTAGTATTACTATTAAATATTTTCTAAATTTCATGAAGAATTGAGCTGCAAATCTATCAGGACCTGGGCTTTTCTTTGTTCTTAAGCTTTTATTACATTTATAATTTCAGTGGCTGAAATTTGGTTATTCAGAGATATTATATCTTCTTGATTGAGTTTGCCATTTGTTACCTATCCAGCAATCTGTCCATTTCTTCCTTGTCTTTAATCCTGTAAGAATCAAGATTTTCAAAAGCTATTGATGATCTTCAGATTTCCCATAGGATCTGTAGCAATTTCACTGTTTTCATTATTATTGTTTCAATTTTGAGTTTTTTATTTCCTCTTTATGATGAGGTTGGCTAGGGATATATCAATTTTGTTTAATGCTTCAAAGAACCATTTACATTTGCATTCATTAATTCTTTGTACTGTTCTCTTTGTCTCAATTGCATTAATATCTCCTCAAATCTTTATAATTTCCTCCTCTCTTTTGGCTTTAACGTTGGATTTCTCTTCTTTTTTAGAAGCTGGAGAAGCAGCGTTGAGGTATTTATTTGTTCTGTCTTTGTTTTCCTAATATGTGAGTTCACAAATGTAACTTTCCATCCTAGAAATGCCTTGCATCCCATAAATTCTTGTAATTTGTGTTTGAAATTTTGCTGGATTGTAGATATTGTTTAATTTTTTGTTTAATTTAATCTATAACCCAAGGGGGCTTTTCCGTATACTTTGTCACTAATTTCTGGTTTCATTGCACTGTCATCAGATAATATATAAAGAATAATTTCTGTTTTCTTGCATATAGTTAAGAATGATCTATAGGCTAAAACGTGGTCTGACTTAGAAAATGTCCCATGTATTGCTGAATAGAATGTGTATTCAGATGTTGGGTGGATCATTCTGTATATTTCTACTAAGTCCATCTTTTTTTCATAATTTTATTGATTAACAAATACCAATGAGACAGTTTCAAATCAAATCGCTAGGACAGTTTCAATAACTGACACATTCCATACATTCTTCTTAGTGGTTAATTGCTGTACAAGATGAGGACTTGAGATCCTATTTACAAACACCATTAGAACACATCATTCTATTCATTAAGAGAATGTAACTATATATCTACCCTGACCACTTTGAATACACAGATACAAAATGAAAATTCATCTGCATACCCTTTTTTGTTAAGTTCCGTTATTGAATATTATAGTTGTGTAAATTCAGCAAAATATTCTAAAAGAGTCCAGTAGCCCATAATAGAATTGGGTGTACTGTTTAACGAGCAATGTCAGAAATTGTTGACCTGAGTCCCCCACAGCTCAACATAACAGCATGGCTTTCCTTCCTACATTTCGTCTTCATACTTTTCTACAGGATGGTTAAGACCAAGGTAAAGCAGGACCTATGCAACAGGAGTTGTAGCTTTTGGGTCTGATAAGGTCAGTGAAATCCCCTCCGGATTTATCGTGAGATTCTGTACCTCAGATTGTAGAACATTTGTCAGTGTCAGTCATGAGGATGAGTCATGGCCCTTGCTTGGCCAATGTACTCTCTGTGAAAGACAGAGAGAATGTTTTCTCTCCATGTGACTCTTTTTAGGCACACTGTACATCATTGATTACTTTCCTCTTTGGCCCCATAATATCTTTGATCAGAAAATTTGGGACACTACCGAGGTACATGACATTACAGTACAAATTCTCATATGTCCTGAGTCTTAATTGACCTTAGAAGGTTAGGGTCAAAATGCCGGCTTTCCTTGCAGCCCTTCTTTTTCTCTAATTTTGGTCTGCAAACTTAGGTTGTTAACTATCCAAAACACAAGTTTATTATTATTATCAAACAATTTAGGCTGTTAAGCTTAACCTAACTATCTGTCTGCATATCAAACATCTTGATAAGCAGAAACTGGCATACTAAGGAACAGGTATTTTTCATCAAGTATTGATATGTTGAACTTTATGACTCTACAGAATGTGATAAAAAAATTTAAAAATTAGAATGTATTTTAAAAATAGGCATAATGAATTATACACTTCTCATGTTTGCACAGAAGTCCAAAAATCTCACCATATACAACCTTAAAGCAGGACAGTCCCAAAATATTCCTTTTCATTTCTCTTGCTTTCATTCACCACTCCATTCTTCTTGAACATCCACCTACACGAGAGACATCATAGCAGCAACTGGTATGTAATGATAAGCAGCCCATTATCAGAAGACCAGAACAACAGGCACTCCAAGCATGAAACTACTATCGGAAATAACCAACTGCAGTGCAGTAGCTTAATTCACAGGTATCAGTATATATAGATAGTCAGGGTGAGAATTTTTCCAATTAACTGCTAGAATAAAATATCTTCTGAAGATTCTCAGGATCATTGCCTTGCTCATCTTCCACATAAAACTTTTTCCTAGCTCTTCTCCTTTCCCTCTCTTGATTAGTTAGTCCTTGAGAACTTGCTTTCCTTTTACTTGTATTATATATTTCTATTTGTATTTCTTCTTTTGAGTTCTTATACTAGGGAGAGTATACGATATTTACACATGCATGTCTGCATTATTTCATTTATGAGTATATGTTCAAGTGGCATCCATTTCAATATAAAGGCTTGAAGTTTATATTCTTAATAGCTTAGTAATATTCCATTATGTAAAAATACCACATCTTTTTAAACCATTCCTCAGGTGATGGGCATCTTGATTGTTTCCAAGAATTAGCTACCACAAATTGTGCTGCTATACACATAGGCACACATATATCACTATGATATGATGATTTCAGATCCTCTGGGAAAATTCCCAGTTGAGGAATAGCTTGTTTAAAGGGGATTTACAGAACAACTTTTCTAAGGAGTCTCCAAACAATTTTCCATAACGGTTGCAACAGTCTACATTAGCATCAGCAGTGGAGAAGTGTGCCTTTTCCCCACAGCCTCTCCAACATTTGTTGTTGGGTGATTTCTTTATGATAGCCATTCTTTCTGTGCTGAGATGATATCTCAATGTGGTTTTAATTTGAATGTCACGAATGGCTAGTGATGCGGAGAATGTTTTCATATATTTATTCACTTCTTTAATTTCATACTCTGAGAAGCGTGTTTTCATCTCGGATGCCCATTTCTGGATTGGGTCTTTAAATTTTGGGGCCCTAGTGTTTTTTAGTTCTTTATAGATTCTAGACAGCACACCCTTCTCTGAGTACTTATTTGTCATGATGTTTCCTCAACTTGTGGGTTGCCTTTTCACTTTGTTGGTAATTTCTTTTGACGTGAAAAAAGTTCTCAGTAAGAGCACGCCCCAGTTGTTGATTCTTTCAACTGTTTCCCTTGTGATTTGATTTCTGTCCATGAACTCTTTGCCTACCCCTATATCTTCAAGAGTTCCTCCTACCTTCTCTTCCAGGAGATTTAGTGTCTCTGCTTTAATGTTCAGATCTTTCATCCAATTTGACTTTAGTTTAGCGCATGGTGATAGATCTGGGTCAAGTTTGAGTTTTAGGCATGTAGAGAGCCAGTTTTTCAAGCAACATTTGTTAAAGCGGCTCTCTTCCTTCCAGTGAGAATGTTTGACCCTTTTGTCAAAGATAAGGTGGCTGAGTGTGTTCATAAGGGCTCCAGTGTCTTCTAATCTATTCCATTGATCCTGAAGTCTATTTTGATACCAGTACCATGCTGATTTTATCACAGTAGCCTTGTAGTATAATTTCAAGTCAGGAATTGTAAGGCATCCTGCCTTGTCTTATTGCCCAGAAATGACTTTGCTATTCTAGGTCTTTTCTCATTCCACATTAATTTTAGGAATGATTTCTATATGTCTGTAAGATATGTAGGTGGTATTCTGATAGCGATTGCATTAAATCTGTACAGAAATTTTGGGAATATGGCCATCTTCACAATGTTGGATCTTCCTGTCCAGGAGCATGGAATATCTTTTCATTTTCAGAAATCCTGTATGATCTCTTTTTTAAGAGTACTGTAATTTTCCTTGAAAAG
>NW_004524987.1:506150-506761 GCF_000260255.1 Octodon degus | reverse complement strand
ATATTTTTGAATTTCTTGTTCAATTTCATCTGTGACCCATTGGTTGCTGAGTAGGGTGTCATTTCATTTCCATTTATTTAATTTTTTTTTGTTTCTCTTGTCATTTATTTCCAGTTTCATTGCACTGTGATCAGGTATTGTGCATGGGATGATTTCTGTTTTTGTGCATATACTTAAGTGTGACCTATGGACCAGTATGTGTTCTAATTTAGAAAATGACATATGTGCTGCTGACAAAACTGTGTATTCAGCTGTGTTTTTGTGAAACACTTCAAATATGTCCACCAAGTTCATTTGTTTCAAACTCTGGTTCAGTTCCATTATTCTTTGCTAAGTTTTTGTCTGATTGACCTATCTTTTGGAGATAAGGGTTTGTTAAGTCTCCTGTTAAAATTGTGCTATTGGATATTAGATTTTTCATGTCCATTAAGATTTGCTTTGTATAGTTGGGTCCTCCCGTGTTTGGTGCATACATATTTATGAGTGTTACCTCTTCCTCTTGAATTTTTCCCCTATCCAGTATATAGTGGCCTTCTTAATTTTGCTTAATCATTGTTGGTTTGAAATTGAGACTGAGAAAAAAATTGCTACCCCTGCTTTTTTCTGAGGTG
>NW_004524987.1:499584-503885 GCF_000260255.1 Octodon degus | reverse complement strand
GAACAATTCTTGTGTTATGTGTCTTCATGTGTTTATATTTATGCATGTGCATATGTATACCTGCCTATGTATTCATGAATGAACTTGAATATGTGTTTTGATAACAAAAGATAAGGAAATGTATTTTTTTTTTGCCCAGCTCAGCCCACCCTGAGGACAAGGATACCATAGCATGCAGTGGTAGTGGTAGGGATCTAACCTTGGTCCCCTGCACCTACCTAAGCTTGCCTAAGAAGGCGCTTTAGACCACTGAGCTATCTTGCCAAACAGAAACGCATTTCTTAAAAAAAATCTTCTATTCGTTTTGGTTTAAATACTTGTGGTTTAAGTTGTAACATTTGGTTCAATTTTCCATAATAATCCTAAATACATTTTGTTTATCATTGAATTTAACCAAATGGGAGAATGGTCTTTATTTCCCTTAATTATTCATTAATGTTATTTTTATCAAAGGCCCCAAAAAGTAGTGCTTTAAGGGATTCCAATTTAAAATTCTACATTTTAGATAATTTGTCAAGTTGACCCACTGAATCAAGGTATCATGTTTGTACAAGCTCTTAAAATTACTTAAGACTTCAGCACAAACAAAATTTAGAACCTAAACCATGATAAGTATGGAAGGTGATGACATTCCTAATTGGATTTTATCATGTTCATCTCCCAACTTAGGAGGAAATCAGCTCTACTATGGAAGAAATTGTTAATGGTAGTCAGCTTCAAACTATATGTATGACAAGGTCTAAAGACTTATGCTATTACAATTAAGCAACTTTTAACTATCTGCATGCAACAGGGCTTTTCATCTAAACTGTAAAGTAGATATAGACCAGGAGAGCAGGCCCGTCAGATGAATGAGATGACCTGGGGCCTGCAGGATCCTGAATAGACCAGGAGCGCAGGCCCGGCAAGTAATTGAGATGACCCGGGGCTGCCGGACCCTGAATAGACACAGAGACCAGGCTGGGCATGTGGGTGAGACCGCCCAGGGCCCACATATCCTCATTCAACCCAGAGTTCAGGCCCAGTGTGGAACCCTTCAGCAGAACTCACTGCAAAGAGCCTAGAGGCAAGACAGACCCAGCTGATTCAGGAGCAGAACATCTTGCCAGAGAGACACAAACAGTTCAGTTCTAATGGCTGAAGCAGAAAGAAGTGGGGCACAGCAGCCAGATTCAAACAACACCCACATGGAGGAATCTGAACTTTGTAGATCCGGACCTGGTAATAATTCTATCTAAGCTCTACACCAAAGGTCAGAAGACTGTGGTATACAAAATTACAAAGAGAAAGAACAAAATGCAGTCTCCGGCCTTGAGTCCACCCAGTACAATTGCAGAAGACACTAGCACTGGGAAACTGGATATCACACACCAGATACCTCTGAAATAATAGTGTTGGCAGTAAAGAAAAAACTGCAGAAAGGTATAGAAGAAATCAGATCAGAAATAATTTGAGAACTAAATCATTTACTGATAACTATAATCAAAGCAGTACTAAGTGGTTCTAAAGAATACACTGATAAAAAAATAGAGCAGAATATAAAAATGATGGAACTCCTGAATAAGCAACTTAGGAAAGAAATAGAATGCATGAAACAGGTTCAAAGTGATATACAGGAAATTAAAACCTCAATCACAAGCTGGCAAAACCATTTGATGGAAAGTGAAAATAGAATTTTTGACCTTAAAGACATCATTGCAGATAGTAAAAAGGTAAGAAAAGATATCTTTAAAAGAACTCGAATGCAGGAAAAAATAATTCAATACCTGCAAGATGACGCAAAGGTGAACAATGTGAGACTAATAGGCATCAATGAGAAGGAAAGAGTCAATATAAATGATATAAAAAGAATATGGGCAGAAGTAATAGCAGAAAAATTCCCAAATATGGGTCAACAATCTGACATTCCTGTAACTGAAGCATATAGAACTCCAAATAACATCAACCCAAAGAAAACCACACCAGACATATAATAATCAAGATCCCAGAAATTCAGCATAGGAACAGTATACTAAAAGCCACTAAAGAAAAGAAACAGATCACATTTAAAGGAAAACCGCTCAGAAAAACAACAGATTTCTTTTTACAAAGCATCAAGTCAAGAAGAGTATGGAGCAAAGTACTTCAAGTCTTGCAATAAAACAAATTACAACCCAGACTGATATATCTTGCAAAACTTTCTTTCAGGTATAATGGAGAAGTGAAATACTTCCATGACAAAGCACAACTAAAGAATTTCATGATGACAAAACCAAGCCTACACAGACTACTAAATGAAGTTCTAGAGAGGGAGTAAGTTGATCGCAGCCCCATGAATGAGAATGGGAAGAACCCACCAAATAGGGCAAACAATTAAACACAGGAGAATAAGAGGTATACAGTAGTAGTCTTTCAGTTATTCTTTTGTGCTCAGCAGCAAAATATTTCCATCATCACACTCTACAAATGGACTTCTCTTAAACCCTATGGGTCATGATTCCACCTGAGTCTACAGGGTGGATTTCAAAGAAATAGCTGTAGCTCAGTTCCACAATTGATGCCTAGCCACCAGTAACTCTCTCAGTCATTATACATGTCCACAACACACTAGAACTTTGTGTGATATCCTATCCTCAAACTGTTCGAAGTGCTGTTCATTTACTTGCCATTCCAGTATTTATCTTATCTTTTACTCTTAGTACTTCTTTGCTATCTTGAAAACTTTTTCTTAGTTCATTTGTTTTTAAACATTTAATATTTAATTAATTAGTATTTAATTTTCTAAATATTATTTAATCTTAATTTTGTTGTAAGATTTATACTATATCTTTGACTTACAATTTATTTAAAAGACATTGTATGATATATTCTCCTAGTATTAGAAATTTTAAAAAGTTTATTTCCATTTTCTGTTGACTTTATATTACTTCTTCCCAGTCTTTTATACACACATACACACACATATATATGGAAACAAAAATACATGTATAACCCAACATAAGATTGATACTCTTTCATAGAAATCTGCAAAGACCTTTAAATAAGGGTTAATCTAAAATATTTTTATATGATCCTGCATAACTATCATATTGAGAGCTCTTTATGGTTCATCCAGGAGCATACTGCAACTTCTCTTGCCTTTTGAATTATGCTCTTTGTTATTTCCTATATGCTACTTCTGGAGGTATTAAAATATTTCAAGTTTGTAAAACGAGAAAATCTTACTTTTAGCTTTCAAAGGTATGTTTGTAAGTATAAAATTCAAAGAGGACAGATATTTTCTTTCAGTCCTTTAATTAATCTAGTTTCTTACAAACTTGATCTTTTTTTTTCAGAACCAGGGATTAAACTCAGGCCCTTGTCCTTGCCAGGGAAGCATTTATTTCAGTGAGCCATCTACCTGGACCCCCCTTTTTTTCTTTCTAATGTGTAATAAGATGCTATTTAATTTTGTTCTTCCATAACTAATATTTTTATGTATATGCTTTAATGATTTTTTTCTTTACAAGAAGTTTTGGAGAATTTCATTTTTGTGTATCTTGGTATGATTTTATTTAAATGTCTTTGCAAAAGGCTCATTTTTCTTGGAAATATATTATAAGTTGAACTAAATTCAGAAATTTTGAATCTTTAAATATTTATTGCCTACTCCTTTCTACTTTGAGAATTCTAATTATAGGAATATAAGTTTCTTGTTTTTGACACAGTGAACTATTATGACTGATCTATAAATTCTTTCTTCATTTTTATTTTGGACTGTTTTTATTGTTATATTCATTTATGTTTGTAAATAATTTATTTTCAATTTGCAATATATTAAAAATAAATAAAATATAGCTAAAAAATTTTAAAAAGACAATATAAAGTAGAATTCCTTGTACCTAGAGTCCTTGAAGTTCATAAACATTTGTAAATCTGAAAAACTTCTACAAAGTCAGATAAACCTAACTTGGACAGTTTTGAACCTCATGTAATAATGTCACTAGTTTTATACAAATGTGTTATTTCTGAAAAAGGAAATTCATTAGAAACTGAATTCTTGTGAATACTAAGATTATCAGTAGCTATGTCAAAAGATTTTCCATTAAGGTAGATGTTTGACTATAGTCTGGAGGCCTCAATGAGTTGAGCATCACATTAACTATCTTTTGATGAAGTCCATATGAAGTAAACTATTATACTTTGGGTTTTTTTTAGTTCTGTTTTTTTCCACAATTTCATTGAGAAAAAATAGCAATGAGACAGTTTCAAATCAAATTGGTAGGACAGTTTCAATAATTAACACATTGCATACATTCTTCCTAGTGGTTAATTGCTGTACA
>NW_004524987.1:496172-497225 GCF_000260255.1 Octodon degus | reverse complement strand
TCTTTAGTTAGGTTAATTCCAAGGTATTTCATTTTCCTCGGTGCTATTGTAAAAGGTATTGTTTCTATAATTTCCCTCTCAGTGTGTTTGTTGGCTGTGTAGAGGAATGTTGTTGAGTTTTGGGTATTAACTTTATAACCTGCTATGCTATTGAATTTCTGTATTAATTCTAGTAGCTACTTAGTGGAGATTTTGAGTCTTCCAAGTAAAGTTTCATGCCATCCACAAATAGAGATAAATTCACTTCTTCTTTGCCTATTCTTATTTCTTTTATTTCTTTATCTTGTCTAATGGATGTAGCTAATAATTCCAGAACTATATTCAATAGGAGTGGTGATAGAGGACAGCCTTGTATTGTGCCACATCTAAGAGTAAAAGATTTCAGTTTTTCCCGATTTAGGATTATGTTAGCTGTTGGGTATTCACAAATGGCTTTTACCACATTGAAGTAGAGGCCAACTATTCAAATTTTCTGTAGGACTTTGAACATTAATGAGTGTTGGACTTTGTCAAAAGCCTTTTCTGCATCAATGGAGATGATCGTGTGGTTTTTACATTTCGGTAAATTGATATAGTGTATTACAATGATAGATTTTCAAATATTGAACCATTCTTGCATCCCTGGGATGAATCCTACCTGGTCATAGTGTATGATCTTCTTCATGATTTGCTGTATTCTATTTGCTATGATTTTATTGAGGATTTTATCATCCATGCTCATGAGGGAGATTGGCCTGTAGTTCTCTAATTTAGTTGCATCTTTCCATGGTTTTTGTATTAGTATAATACTTGCCTCCAATAATGATTTTGGCAGGATTGCTTCCTTTTCATTTTCATGGAAGTGTTTGAGGAGTATAGGGACTACATCTTCTGTAAATGTCTTGTAGAATTCAGCTGTGAATAAATCCGGACCTGGACATTTCTTTGCCAGTAGATTTTTAATTACTTCTCGAATTTCATTGGCTTTTTTTGGGCTATTGATAGTGCTTATATCTTGTCAATTCAGTTTTGGCAATTTGTACCTTTCTAGGAATCTGTCCATTTCTTCTGTGT
>NW_004524987.1:478851-488946 GCF_000260255.1 Octodon degus | reverse complement strand
TTTGTTAAGTTCCATTATTTGAATATTCTAGGTGTGTAAACTCAGCAAAATATTCTAAAAGAGTCCAGTAGACCATAATAATATTGGATCTTCTGTTTGACTGGCAATTCCTCTATTCTGTTGAATACTGTGTTCTCTAACCCATTTTGCATGAAATAGTCTTTGTAGTACATTCTAGTTGTTTCTACCCTTTCTGTCTTTCTAGTTTCTTGATCCTCAAAGCACTTACATAATATGTATCTTCCCACTGAAACCCCATATTCTCTGATTTTAACTCACTGGCATACAATGTGGTTTTCTATAAAACCTGTAAGAGATATCATGAGTTACCACACAATGTCATAGAATTCATCAAAAGCAGTAAATGTGGGAGAAATGAAATTGCAGAGCAGTGAATGACAGCAACTCTGCTTTTCCAGACCAAGATGACTAGAGTTTGGACAAAAATAGGAATCAAAGTGGGAGGATTTTACACTGGAACCACTATGAAACTGACAGAGGAGAAGAAAATAAGATTAAGTGCTAGAGAAGAAGTGGCCCATACTACAGAGGAGATTCCATGGGAGTACCAACAATGAATGGTTAGATGATATCCATGAGGAAAGGTGAAACTAATAACTTCCTTTTTACTAATGTAGAGCTGCAGCAGGTCCAGGAGAATCTTAATAGTTGAACAAAGCCTCAAAACCTATGACTGTTAAAACCTTAAGTTCTCTTTCTTTTCATTTAACTATGTCTGTTATACTTTTCAGTTTTTTATTTCTTCTTTTGAGTTGTTACACGAAGGAGAAAATATGATATTTACCCATATGGGTCTGGGTTATTTCACTTTTTTTTTCAAAACTGATTACTAGCACAGTTTCAATAATTAATATGTTTTGTACTGTTGTCTTAGTTGTTATTCTTTGTAAAAGATGCAGACATGATATCCTGTCCAAGAAAACTATTTGAACAAATCTCTCTATTCATTGAATTAAGAGAATTCAGCTGTATATCTATCCTAAATATTTTGAATATACAGATAAAAACTTGTTCATTTCTATCCCACTTTTTTGGTTAGTTTTGTCGTAGAAGGGCATTCCATTGTTATTTAAATATTATAGGGGCATGAATTCAGCAAAATATTCCAATATTGTCCAGTAGTTAATAATAGTAGTGGGTTTTCCATAAGACTGGCAATGTCAGAAGTTGTTGACTTGAGCCTTTTAGAGTTCACCATATTAATATGGCTTTAATTTTTATACCTCGTTTTTGTACTTTTCTGCTGGATGGTTAAGACCAATGTAAAGCAAGACCTATATAACAAGAAATGTAACTTTTGTATCTGATAAGGTCAGTCAAATTTCCTCAGAATTTAACCTGAAACCCTGTACCTCAATTTGTAGATCCTTTGTCACTGTCTACCATGTGGATGAGTCATGGCCATTGCTTGACCAATTTTCTCTCTGTGAAAGCTTCACAGAATGTTTTCTCTCCATGTAACTCTCCTCTGGCACACCCTACATCATCAATCGATCACTTTTCTCTGTGGCTCCATAATCTCCTTGATCAGAAACTAATGGGCACAACTGAGTTACATGGTGTGAGTTAAGCCTCAGGATGCATCCACTTACCTACAAAGCCATCAAATTTGTTTTTCTTTATAGCTGAGTAACACTCCATTGTATAAAAATGCCACACCTTTTTCATCCATTCCTCAGGTGTTGGGCATTTTGGTTGTCTTCAAGATTTGGCTATCACAACATGTGCTGCTATGAACATGGACACATATGTATCCCTATGGTATGTCCCATCTTACATAACTCTATCTGTTAATCTGAGCAGCAAATTTGATAATAAAAATAGATAATATATCAATCACTGTCAATCAGATATTGTTTTGAAAATCTGTAATGTTTGTAGTGTTATGTGTTACCCTGTTTCTGTTTTCTTGCTTTTGTTTTACTCTTCAAAATAAAATTATAAATTAACAAACAAACAAAAACCAAAAGCTATGACTGCTTCTAGACTGACCCTCCAGAGTTAATAATTCATGCATGACTGTGGTAAAAGTGCCAAAAAACACTGTCCCATAGAGAAAGGACTGGCAAGGATGCCATTGGACAGAAGGGCTGGGTGTTTAAATGTTAAGCCCAGAACATCTGCTTAGCTGTTACACATTACCAAGTTCCCAGACTTAATGAGAGGACAATCATGGGTGAGAGGTTGGAGAACAGAATGGATGAGTCCCACTGAGAGGCATACACTGGTGATCACAGACTCAGTCCACGTGGTCAGAAGGCAGTTTCATATTAATTACACAAGATAGGAAGTTCACATTGATACAATGCCAATGTTCCCACTTCTAAGGGGTCTTATGATGTACATTTGCTTAACTACCCTAATAGTCATCATTGTAACAGGTTACGTGTAGTTGAATTGATTGCATGAGAATAATCCTGACTCACCAGACAATTTAGTGTCAGTAAATTTATCTGCTGAACCCACCCTAACCTGAGAACTTGGACTAGATCAAACTCTGCAGGAATTCTTGTGATCTGGAACAAAAGTGTTCCTGAGTCTGACTTAAGTGCAGTTTTACAGTGTGGAGATCACAGGAGTAATTAATGTGTGAGCCCTCAGAGTCTCTGGTAAAGAAGCTACTTGAGAGTCTTACATGTGATATATCATTAGGACCTCTAAACTATGTTCCTATTAGACACTTAACTTGTTTAAATTGCTGTGTATTTCTGGTGTTATTTGTTATGGTGTATTATGTTATTTTATGTTTTTGTGTGTATATTAGGTTTTTACTTTTGTATATTTGTTCTTTCATTTGCTCTGATTTAATAGGTGTCTATGAGTTCTCCCTTATCTCAGCCTTTTCTATCTTTTTTGCCTCAACCCCCCAATAATGTTAGTCACATATTATTATTCTTTTTACAAATACATTATCCCAACTTCTTAAATTCTTCTCATGTAGTCCCCTCAAATTCACTTTAATCTTTACTGGAATATTTTTTATATGCTTTATCTGAAGCCTATGTTTTTTTTTAATCTTACCTATCATAAGGTCCTCTATATAAGCAAGTTCTTTTAATTACATATCTTCCCTTCATCACTAAATGAGTCATTTTTCAGCCATATCTTTTTGTCTTAACAAAATATCCTCTGAAATCTCTCAGTACTTAAATTTCAACTCATCTAAAAGTACTCCAATGAAATTAGGCCCTACATCAAATGTTTCCTTTCATCTACCACTAGTCTCCCTTTCAACCTTCCCTTTATTGGCTAACACTATTCATTCAAATACACTCACATATCCATACTCTACCTTACTAACCACACTGCATAGCAGCTACAAATAACGAATAGTCATATTATGCATTCTAAATAGTCAAAAAAGGAGAAAACTAGCTACAAATGTTATCATATAGAGTGTTTTAAGATTGAATATTGGATATTGTTTTATATGTATTGTTATAAATATAAGTAATCCATTGAACAAAGAATGGTTACAGAGTCAAAATCATTTAAAGTAAATAATAGGAGTAAATACTAACACTCAACATACATAATTTATAATCATCACAGGAAATTAATGGCTTACTAAAAATTTTCTTATAAATCAAAAACTGTTCTCATATTTCTTGTGTAAAATCACTGTAACCACCTGAAGAATAGAGGAAAAAAAGGAGGGGACACATAAATTAAGAAACACAGATACAAGTAGGAAAAGGATGAACAAAAAAAAAGTTCTTCAAATCCCCAGCACCAACAAGATATAGCAATACATCACAAAGGAAGAAAACAAATACCAAGTGGGAAAAATCTATATACATAAACAAGTTCTTAAAAATTATGAAGAAAACTGATGTGTTCAAAAAGAAATTGAAAGGGGCTGGGGAGATGGTTCAGTGGAATAAGCACTTCCCTGGCAAGCGCAAGGGCCTGAGTTCAACCCAGGTTTCAATTAAAAAAATGGTTAAAAAAAAGGTTAAAAAAAAGAAAATGAACCAAAAATTTATAATTACTCTCAATATTCACATAGTGCATTTCAGGGAAATAGATAAAAGGTTGTATGAACTAACCAAAACAGTTCAGATTTTGAATGAATGATTCAACATGGATACAGAATTCTTGAGAATATGTCGTACAAAAATATCTGAAATAACAAGTATAGAATCTGTACATTACAAAAAAGACCAATATAAAGATAGAGGATCTAATAATGAAGACAAAATAGTGAATTACGATAAAGAGCTCAAAGAATCCATAAAGAAAATAAGAAAAGAAGGGAACATAATCTGGGAGCAATTAGATGATAACAGGAAGACCAATTTGAGGCTAATCAGAGAGAAAATCTAGAATATACCACAGATGGGATAACTAGCATGCTTGCAAAAATTATGGAAGAAAGATATGAAATATAAGAAAATAATTTAAAATACAAGTAAATGACACATATAAAACGTCAAATAATAATGATGAAAGGAGAACTTGTACAAGACATATCCGCATTAAATTTACAAGCATCTAGAAAAAATTAATTGAAAGGAATCCAGAAGGAAACAAAACCTGTGAAGGTAAATAAATGAAAATCACATCAAACTTCTCAGCACAAATGTTTTTTAATAATTTTATTGAGAAATAAATAGCAATAAAACAGTTTTAAACCGATCAGTAGGACAGTTTCAATAATACATACATTGCACATTGTTGCCTCAGTGATTATTCACTGTGCAAAATGCAGACAACACATCCGTCCACAAACACTATTACAACAAATCTTATTCTTTGAATTAAGAGAATGTAGCTGTATATCTATCCTAATTATTTTGAATGTAGAGATACAAAATGGTTATTCATTTGTATCCTCTTCTTTTGTTTGTCAGTGAAGAGTATTTGATTGTTATTTAAATAGCGTATTGTGTGAACTTAGCAAAATATTCCAATATACTCCAGTAGTCCATAATATTAGTGGGTCATCCGCAGAACTTGCAATGTCAGAAGATGTTGATCTGAGCCATTTACAGTCCAGGATACCAATATGACTTGACCCCTTGTACCTCGTTTTTATACATTTCTGCTGGATGGTGAAGACCAAGGTAAAGCAAGAACTATATGACAAGAAATTTAACTTTTATATCTGATAAGGTCAGTCAAATTCCTTAAGATTTATCCTGAAACCCCGTACCTCAGTTTGTAGATCCTGTGTCAGTGTCAGTCATGTGGTTGTGTCACGACCATTGCTTGACTAACTTGCTCTCTGTGAAAGCCTCAGAGAATGTATTCTCTCCATGTGACTCTCCTTAGGCACACTACATCATCTGTCACGTTCCTCGGTGGGCCCATAATCTCCTTGAACAAAAAAATTTGGGACACAACTGAGTTACATGATATTACAGTATAGGTTCTCCTATACCCTGAGTGTTCACTGACCTTGAAAGGCTAGGGCCAAAATGTTGGCTGTCCTTGCAGCCTTATGCTTTCTCTAATTTTTGGTCTACAAACCTAGGATGTTAAATCTCAAAAAGAGAAGCTTATTATTACCCTAAAAAATATACAGTTTGGTTTAACATCTCTGTCTGAATAACAAATTTATTAGGCATAACATATTACAGGTGTTTTCCATCAAATATTGGTATGTTAAATAATAAGACCCTAAAAATATGAAGAAAAAAATTAAAAATTGAAAAATATGAATAAACAATTACAAATTTTACACAGAAATTTAGAAATTTAACCATTCTTGTCTCTATATTTCATTTACCATTTTTAAAATAAACATTTACTTGAGAGACAGTATAGCAATAATTGGTATGTCATGATAAGCAGTACTTATTTAGAAGAAGAGAATGACAGGCATTCCAAGCATGACCCTACTACTGCACATTGCTATCTTCAATGCAGTTGCTTGGTTTACAGGTATAGGTATATATAGATAGCCAGGATGAGAACCCTACCAATTAACTGCTAGTTTCAAAAACCTTCTGATGTTGCTCTATATCATTGCCTTACACATCTTGTGCATACAAATGTATGGCTTTCTTCTGTCCTGTTTCCAAGCTATTCTCCTTTCCCTCTCCTCACTGTCCAATTCTCAAATTCTCACTTTCTTTTTAATTGTGTTATACCTTTCTATTTAGAAAAAGAAAAAGAATCTACAAACTGAGGGAAAAGACACCCCACAAATTTGGAAAAAATCTTGACAAATAAGCATTCAGACAAAGGTCTTCTATCTAGAATTTATGAGGAACTAAAAATATTTAAGTCCCCAATATTTAAAGACCCAATTCAAAAAGGGTCATCCAAGATGAACATGCACTTCTCAGGGGAAGTAATACAAGAAGCAAATAAATACTTGAATATATGCTCTACATCACTAAACATTGAGGAAATGCAAATTAAAACCACACTGAGATAGCATCTCACCCCAGAAAGAATGGCTATCATAAAGAAATCAACCAACAGCAAATATTGGAGAGGATGTGGGGGAAAAAGAACTCTTCTCCACTGCCGGTGGGAATGTAAACTGGTGCAACTATTATGGAAATCAATGTGGAGACTCCTTAAATATCTAGGACTGGAAAACCCATTCAAAGCAGTTGTCCCTGTACTGGGAATTTTCTCAGAGGAACTGAAAACATCATATCCCAGTAATATATGTGCACCTGTTTATAGCAGCACGATTTGTGACATCTGGATCTTAGAAACAAGCAAAAGGCCCATCACCTGAGGAATGGATGAAAAACTTGTGATGTTTTCATATAATGAAGTACTACTCACCTATAAAAAATAAACTCAAAGCCTTCATATATAAGTGAATACAAATTGAAGATTTACTCATGACTGAAATAAACCAGAACCAAACATATTAATATCATATTGTCTTCCTGTTGTAGAACTCAAAATTTTTTAAAAAATTGAAATGTAGAACAGTTCAATGGGAAGTGAGAACATAAGGATTAAACAAAGATAGAGAAAAGAGGATAGTGAGGAAATATGGTGGGCACAAAATCATACATTAATATAAACAATATGTTTAGGCAATGATCATAAAAATTTCCATCACGTTTTTGAAAATAGCCATTAATTGGTAGGATTCTCATGCTGACTAACTCTATATGCTGAAATCTGTGAACTGAGAAATGACACTGAGGCTAGCAAAGTGTAATAGTAAAAGTATGCTTGAAATGCCAGGCATTTTGGTGTTCTAATTGAGTATGGCTTCTAATGTCATATCAATAATTTCTACAATCTCCTTAAGTAAATGTTTGTAAAAGAAAAAAGAGGTAATGAAAGAAAACAAGAGACAATAAAAAGATGTAATAGGATTGTCCCGCTACAATTTTGTGCATTGTTTGATTCCTAAATTTCTTTTTTTCCCATAATATCATTGAGAAATAAATAACAATAAATCAAATTCATAGGACAGTTCCAATAATTAACACATTGCATACTGCCTCCTAGTAGTTATTTGTTGTACAAGATGCAGACATGATACCCTACTTACAAACACTATTAGAACGAATCCCTCTATTCCTTGAACTAAGAGAATGTAGCTATATATCTATCCTAATCATTTTGAATGCACAAATACAAAATGGTCATTCATCTATATCCCCTTTTCTTGTATAGTTCCATCATTTAAATATTATAGGTGTGCGAACTCAGTAAAATATTCAAAAATAGTCCAGTAGTCCATAAGAGTACTGGGTCTTCCACTTGGCTGGCAATGTTAGAAGTTCTTGACCTGAGTCCCCTACAGCTAAACAAAACAACACGGCTTTATTTCTTCTAATTCGTTTTTATACTTTTCAGCTGGATGGTTAAGACCAAGATAAAGCAAAATCTATATAACAAGAATTTTAGCTTTTGTATCTGATAAGGTCAGTCAAATCCCCTCAGGATTTATCCTGAAACTCTGTACCTCAGATTGTATATCCTTTGTCAGTGTCAATCATTTGGCTGAGTCACGGCCATTGTTTGGCCAATTTGCGATCTGTGAAAGCCTCAGAGAATGTTTTCTCTCCATGTGACTCTCCTGAAGCACACTCTACATCATTGATCACTTTCCTCTTTGGCTCCATAATCTCCTTGGTCACAAAATTTAGACACAACTGAATTACATGATGTTACAGTACAGGTTCCCATATGTCCTGAGTCTTAATTGAACTTGGAAGGCTAGGGCAAATATGTTGGCTATACTTGTGGCCCTCCCTTTTCTCTAATTTTTGGTCTGCAAGCATAGGTTGTTAACCTTCCAGAAGAGAAGCTTATTGTTATTATCATAACAACATATAATGTTGAGCTTAGCCTCACTACCTGTCTGAATATCAAATATCTTAGGCATAACATGGAACACGTATTTTTCATCAGGTATTGATATATTAATCTTTAAGTCCCCACAGAATATGACCAAAAAATTAGAAAACTAAACTGTATTTAAAAAATAAAAATAAAGTAGTATATATGCTTACACATAAGTCCAGAAATCTAACCATATACAACATTGTTGCAGGACAGTCCCACCACACTCCTTTTCCAGTCTCCTGCATTCATTCACCGACCCCTTCATTTTTAAACAACCATCTACTCGAGACGCAGCATGGAAGCAACTCTTGTGTCATGACAAGCAGCACGAATTCACAAGACCACAATGACAGACATTCCAAGCATGACCATACTATAACAGCTTGCCAAATTCAGTGCAATTTCTTAGTTCACAAGTGTCAGTATATATGGTTAGTTACAGCGAGAATCCTTCCAATTAACTGCTAGATTCAAAGATCTTCTGCAGATTCCCAGGATCATTGCTTTACCCATTTTGTACATATAACTGTATGGCTTGCATCTATCGTGTTTCCGAGCTCTTCTTCCTCTCTCTTCTTTCTCTGGTCCTCATGTTCTTGCTTTCCTTTTAATTTTATTATACCTTCCTATTTCTATTTCTTTTTTGAGTTTTTCTACTAGGGAAACTATATGATATTTACATATGTGTGTCTGGTTTATTTCACTTATGAGTGTATCTTCAACTGGCATCCACTTAAAGATAAAGGCTTCGAGTTTATCATTCTTATACCTGAGTAATACTCCATTGTATAAAGCTACCACATTTTTTCATCCATTCCTCCGGTAACGGACATTTTGGTTGTTTCCAAGATTTGGCTATCACAAATTGTGGTGCTATAAACATGGGCACACAAAAATCACTATGACATGATATTTTTCAGATCGTCCATGAAAATTCCCAGTAGAAGAATAGCTGGTTTAAATGGGATTTCCAGTCCTGGTTTTTTAAGGAGTCTCCATACTGATTTCCAGAACAGTTGCACCAGTGTACATTCCCACCAGCAGTGGAGAAGGGTTCCTTTCCCCACACAACCTCTCCAAAATTTGTTTTTGGTTGATATATTTTGATAGTCATTCTTCTGGGGTGGGATGATATCTCAATATTGTTTAAATTTGCATTTCATGGATAGCTAGTGCTATGCAGCATTTTTTCATATATTTATTTGCTTCTTAATTTCATCCTCTGAGAAGTGTGTGTTCATCTCCGATGCCCATTTTTGGATTGGGTCTTTAAATATTGGGGCCCTATTGTCTTATATTCCTTCATAAATTCCAGAGATCAGACTGTGGTCTGAGTACTTTCTGGTCAAGATTATTTCCAAATTTGTGGGTTGCTTTTCATTTACTTGGTAATTTCCTTTGATGTGCAAAACATCTCATTAAGATGAGGTCCCAGTTGTTAATTCTTTAAAGAGTTTCCCGTGCAAGTTGATTTTTGTTCTTGAATTCTTTGCATACCCTTATAACTTCAAGACTTCCTCCTACTTTCTCTTCCAGGAGATTGAATGTTTCTGTTTTAATATTTAGATTTTTAATTCATATTGATTTTAACTTGGTGCATGGTTGTACACCGGGGTCAAGTTTTAGGTTTTGGTATGTAGAGAGCCAGTTTTCCAAGCACCATTTTTTTTTCTTTTTTGAGTTTATTTAGTATTAGAAGTGAAGAAACATTTATGGACAGCATGAACAGGCCAACACTTAACAAACAGGAAATAGATTGCATATTTGAAAACTAAAAACAATTTACATATATCATTTGTG
>NW_004524987.1:461971-471626 GCF_000260255.1 Octodon degus | reverse complement strand
GTACTGAAGTTCAGGTGCAGCTCCACAAAGTTAGGACTTATCGAGCTGCATCTGGCTTTGGTCTGGCTGCTGTGCTCAATCCTTTCCGCTGCTGCCCTTAAGGGTGAACCTGTTGTGGCCCTGTGGCGAGATGTTCTGCTCCTGGACTAGGTGGTTGGATCTATTCTCCACACTCTCCCCTGCAGAGGTTGCAACTGCAGGATTACGCCTCAGGCATGTATGCCAGCCCTGAGCTCTGCCAGATCTGGGCTAGGACTGGGTCTGGGGGCTCCCGCAACTCAGCCAAGCACCATTTGTTAAAGTGGCTATCTTTCTTCCAGTGAGTATGTTTGGCCCTTGTCAAAGATAAGTTGTCTGAGTATATTTGTAGAGGGTTCAGCATCTTCTCATCTATTCCATTCATCCTAAAGTATATGTCATTGCCAGTTGCATACTGATTTTATCACGATAGCCTTGTAGTATTATTTTAAGTCAGGAATTGCAATGTCTCCTTTCTTGTCTTTTCTGCACAGGGTTCTATTTGCTATTCTAGATCTTTTCTGGTTCCAAAGAAATTTTAGTAACAATTTCTCTGGGTCTGTGAGGCATGTAGTTCATAGTTTGATGGGGATTGCATTAAATCTCTATGTCAATTTTATGAGTATGACTATCAACACGATATTGATTCTTCGTATCCAGGAGCATAGATTGTCTTCCCATTTTCTGAAATCCTCTATGATCTCTTTTTCAAGAGTACTGTAATGTTCTATGAAAAGATCTTTGACTTCTTCAGTTAGATTAATTCCATGGTATTTTATTTTCCTCAGTGCTATTGCATAAGTTATTGTTTCTATAATTTCCTTCTCAGTATTTTTGTTTTCTGTGTAGAGGAATTCAATTGACTTTTGGATATGGACTTTATATTCTGCTATGCTACTGAATTTCTGTATTAATTCCAGTAGCTTCGTGGTGGATTTTTTTGGTTCTGCCATTTGAAGTATCATGTTATTTGCAAATAATGATAACTTAAGTTCTTTTTTACCTATGCTTTCTTTTTTTCTTTCTCTTCTCTAATGGCTCTAGCCAATGATTCCAGAACTATATTGAATAGGTGTGGTGATAGAGGACATCCTTGTCTTGTACCAGTTCTAAGAGTAAAAGATTTCAGTTTTTCCCCATTTAGAACTATTTTAGCCATTGGGTTCTCATAAAGGGCTCTTAGCAGGTTGAAGTAGAGGCCATCTATTCCAATTTTCTATAGGACTTTGAATATGAATGAGTGTTGGACTTTGTCAAAAGTCTTTTCTGCATCAATTGAGATGATCATGTGGTTTTTAGTTTTTACTCTATTCGTATAGTGGTTTTACATTTATAGATTTTCTAATATTAAACCATTCTTTCATATCTGGGATGAATTCTACCTGGTCTTGGTGTATGATCTTCTTCATGATTTGCTGTATTCCATTTGCTAGGACTTTATTGAGAAGTTTTGCATCTATGTCCTTGAGGGGTATTGGCCTGCAGTTGTCTTTTTTAGTTGAGTGTTTCCCTGGTTTTGGAATCAGTATAATACTTGCCTCCATGAATGATTTTTGAGGATTGCTTCCTTTTCAATTTCATTGAAGTGTTTGAGGAGCTTAGGGACTACATCTTTTGTAAATGTCTTGTAGAATTCATCTGTGAATCAGTCTGGATTTGGACTTTTCTTTGGCTGTAATTTTTTAATTATATCTCGTATTTCATTGGCTGTTATTGGGCTATTGAGAGTGTTTATATCTTGTCGGTTCAGTTTTGGCAATTTGTACCTTTCTAGGAATCTGTCCATTTCGTCTGTGCTTTCTTTTCTGTGCAAGTGAAGATTCGCAAAGTAGCTATTTGTAATCTCAATTTTCACTGGGTCTGTGGTAATTACACACTTTTCATTGCATATTGCTTGCATATGAATTTTTTTTCTTTTCTCTTTTTGATAAGGTTAGCTAGGGCATTATCTATTTTATTTAATCTTTCAAAGAAACAGACTTTTCTTCCAATAATACTTTGAAATGATTTCTTCATCTCAATGGAATTAATTTCTGCTCCATTTTTTAGAATTTCTTTACGTCTTTGGAATCTGGGTTTGGTTTGCTCTTCCTTTTCTAGTTGTTGGAGGTGCAGCATTAGGGTGTTTGTTTGTTCCCTTTCTGTTTTCCTAATGTGTGTGTTCACAGCTATGAATTTCCCTCTGAGAACTGCTTTCATCATTTTGCATAAATTCCCATAAGTTGTGCTTGAATTTCATTGAATTTTAGATATTGATGAATTTCTTCTTTAATTTCATCTGTTGTCCATTCGTTGTTGAGTAGAATGTTGTTTAATTTCCATATATTTAGGGGTTTTTCATGGTTTCTTTTGTCGTTTAGTTCCTGTTTCATTGCACTGTGGTCAGATAATGTGCATGGGATAATTTCTGTTTTCTTTCATATACTTAAGCATGACTTAAGGACCAGTATGTAGTCTATTTTAGAAAATGGCCCATGTTCAGTTCAGTAAAATGTGCATTCAGGTGAGTTTTGGTGAAACACTTTGTAAACGTTCATCAAGTTCATTCGCATCGTGCGCTAGTTCAGTTCCATTGTTTAATAGCAAATTTTTTGTCTGGTTGACATATCTGTTTGGGATAAGGGGGTGATGACTCCTCTTAAGATTGTGGTATTTGATATTAGATTTTTCATGTCCATTAAGATTTGCTTTATATACTTGGGTGAGCCCATGTTTCGTGCATATATACTTATGAGTGTTACCTCTTCCTATTGTATTTTTCTCATAACCAGTTTATAGTGACCTGCTTTATTTTGCTTCATCATTTTGGTTTGACGTTGAGACTGTCTGAGAATAGGATTGACACCCTTGCTTTTTTCTTAGGTGCTGGGCTTTGTAGTAGTATTATTTTCCATCCTTTGACTTTCAGCCTATGAATGTCTTTATGAGTTAAATGTGTTTCTTGTATACAGCATATTGTTGGATTTGTTTCTTAAACCACTGTGTCACTATATTTTGCTTAATTGGTGAAGTGAGTCCATTTACATTGATGGTTAGAATTGAGAGGCATTGATTTTCGAATGACATGCTATTTACCTGTTTACTCCTTTTTCTTCTGTGTTTAATTGTTTGCCCTATTTAGATGGTTGCTTTTGATCTCTTTCGTGGTGTCCTCATGATTTTGTTATCTCTCTAGAACATCTTTCACGAGCCCGTATAGGGTTGGCTTTGTCATCATGAAATTCTTTAGTTGTGGTTTTTCATGGAAGTATTTAACTTCTCCATCAAATATGAAGGAGTTTTGCAGGGTGTAGTAGTCTGGTCTGGAATTTGTTTTCATAGAGGACTTGAAGTATTCTGCTCCATTTTCTCCTTGCCTTCGTGGTTTGGGAAGAGAAGTCAGCCAAAACTCTGATGGATTTTCCTTTGAATGTGATATGCTTCTTTTCTCTAGCGGCTTTCAGAATGTTATTCTTGTGTTGAATTTGTGGGACCTTGACTATTATATGTCACGGTGTGCTGTTAATTGGATTGTGGTTACTTGGCGTTCTGTATGCTTCTGTTACCAGAATGTCAGATTGTTTCCTCAAATTTGGGAATTATTGTGCTTACCTCTGCTTATATTTTTAATATCATTTGTATTGACTCCTTATTTCACATTGACACCTATTAGTCTCACATTGTTCATCTTTGCATCGTCTTGAAAGTAATGAATTACTTTTTCCTGCATCCTAGTTGTTTTTAATGTATCTTATCTTTTCTTTTGACTAAATGCACCAGCATCTTCAAGGTCTGCACTCTGTCTGCACTTTCACTCAAATGGTTTTGCAAGCTTATGATGGAGATTTTAAGTTCCTCTATACCTCTTTGACTCTGCTTCATGTGATCTTTTTCTTTCCTGCATTGTTCATTCAAATAATCCATCATTTTTCTAATCTCTACTTTATTTATCAGTGTCTTCTTTAGAAGCAGTTATAAATTCTTTTACTGCAGTATTTTCTTCAGATTGTGTTTCCTACCTATGTTTCTGTAGTTGATTCTTTACTCAAATGCTATGTGTTCAGAGAATAACTTTTTTTTCAGAAAATAATTACATTCTGAGTTTCTGTATGACTTACTGTTGTTGCTTATTTACTTTCACGCTATGAATTCATACATTTCAGCTGAGCTACTGTCTGCTGCACTTGTTCTGGGTGGGCACTGCATTTGCTCCATATGTTTCTGTCTTTGATTCTTTACTGCAGATGCTATTAATTCAGGGAATTAGTTTTCATTTCCAATCTGAGTTCCTCTATACCTTTCTGCAGCTGTTTCTTTATTCCAGAAGCTATTGATTCATTTATTTCACCCATGTGATTCCCAAGTTGTTCTGTGTTAGTGTTCTCTGGACTTGTTATGTGTGGGCATGGTTTCTGAGATTGACTTTTGCTCCTTTTCATTGTCATTTTGTATAATACTGTCTTCTGACCTTTGTTGTAGATGTTTGATGCAGTTATAACCTTAGCATCTACTGAAATTCAGGTGCAGATCTACAAAGTTTGGATTTATCCAGCTGTGCCTTGCTTAGGTCTGGATGCTGTGCTCAGCTCCTTCCTGCTGACGCCTTTGGGATGAAACCTCTTTTGCCCCTCTGGCAAGATATTCTGCTCCTTGATGAAGTGGGTGGTTGTGTCAACTACTCTCTCTGCAGGGCCTGCAGCTGCAGAGTTTTGCCCCAGGCCTGTACACCAGGCCTGAGCTGAGTCTCAAGGAGACAAGGTGGAGTAGTGGTGAGAGGAAGAACTCCCACACACTTACAGGGCCTGAGGGCTGGTTCTGGGTGTCCTGAGAACACAGTAGAAGTTCTAACTCACTGGGCAGTAATGGGGAAAGTGTGCGGTGGTGGTTGTGTGGTCCCAAAGGTGTGCAATAGGGTCTCACACAAGCTGCACCTGGACTTGATCCAGACAGGTCGCGCAGGCACAGGGTAGCCAGACACTCTCCCACACACTCACTGGGCCTGGGTTAGGGCTGGATCTGGGGGTCCAGAGACCGCAGCAGATGTTCTCACGTGGTGGACTGGGGATTGGTGGGGTGCGGTATGCTGGAGAGGGTCCCAAGGGATTGAAAGAAGGTCTCACACAAGCTGCCCCAGGGCTTGGACCAGACAGGTCCCGTTGGTGCAGGGTAGCCGGAAGCTCTCCCACACAATCACAGCGCCTGGGCTAGGGCTGGATCTGATTCCCAAATTTCTGTATAAAAATGTGTAATTGTTTTTTTTTCCACAATGTATAGGGATTTAAATTTTAGAATATTCATAGTTTTTGGAAAATAGTATTTCCTTGTTATGTGTAAGGTGTTTGATAGTCAGACAGTGTTGTTAAGCACAACCGCCTCTATTACAGAGTAATAATATCATTATGCTACTCTTTTGGATGTTTAACATCTAAAGTTTGCAGACCAAAACTTAGAGAAATAGAGGTGCTACTAGAATAACCAATACTTTGCCCTAACCCTTCAAGGTCATTGAGGACCCACAATATGAGAGAACCTGTGCTGTGACATCCTGTTACTCAGTTTTGTCCCAAATTTTCTGATTAAGAAGATAATGGGGCCACAAAGGAAAGTATTCTGTGATGTACAGTGTGCCTAAAGAAAGTCACCTACAGAGAAAATCTCTTAGGCTTTCACAGAGAATAAAGTGGTCAAGCAATGGCCATGATTTATCCACATGGCTGAGATTGACAAAAGATGTACAAGGTGCTATACATGGGTTCAGAGTAAATCCTGAGGAAATGTGACTGACCTTGTCATGTACAAAAGTTAAATTTTCAAGTATATATGTCTTGCTTAAATTGATCTTAACTGCCCAGCATAAAATTATAGCCAAGAGGTATAAAAAGTAATGCAATATTAATATGTTGAACTCTAAAAGGCTCAAGTCAACAACTTCTGACAATTGCCATTTCTGCTAATAGCCATCTACTATTATGGACCTTTGGACAATATTGAATTATTTTGCTGAATTCAAGTACCTACAATCTTTAGACTGGCCTCAAATGTTGAAAGGTCTATTAAAGACTTCTCAAGATCTACTCCTAGCCCAGGCCCGGTGAGTGTGTAGAAGAGCTACTGGCTACTCTGCAATAGTGGAACCTACCAGTCCCAGCCCAGGCACAGCACGGGTGACACACAGTTCCACCACCTTGGAACGCCCCCCATCATTCTGTAGCACCTCCCACACCCTACCCGCCCAGTACGGATTTCTGCCACGTTAATAGAACCCCCAGATCCAGTAGTAGCCCAGGCCCGGAGAGTGTGTGGGAGAACTGATGTCTACCCTGCACAGGTGGGACCTACCATCCCAGCCCATGAGCAGCATGGGTGAGACCCTCTATAACCCCATTGGGATGCCCCCAACCACTCTGTAGTACCCCCACACACACCGCCTACCGAGTAGGAATTACTGCCGCATTCTGGGAACACCCAGATCCAGTCCTAGACTAAAGCCAGTGAGTGAATGGGAGAGCTGCCTCTCCTGCCTACTTCAACTTGTCCTCTACGGACTCAGCTCAGGTCTGGCATACAGGCCTGAAATGAAACTCTGCAGCTGTAATCCCTGCAGAGATTGTAGGGGCAGAATCACCCAACTAGTCTAGAAGCAGAACATCTTGCCAGAGGGGCAGAGCAGGTTCACCCAAAACTGCAACAGCAGGAAGGAGTTGAACACAGCACACAAAACGAAGCCAGACACAGCTGGATAAATCCAAACTTTGTAGATCTGCACCTGAACTTCAGTAGGTGGTAAGGTTATAACTGCAACAAAGATCTACATCAAAGGTCAAAAGACAGTGCTACATAAAATGACAATGAGAAGGAGCAAAATGCAATCTCAGAACCCAAGCCAACCTATGACAACTGCAGAGGACACTGACACAGAACAAATTGGGAATCACAAAGCTGACATCAATAAATCAATAGCTTCTGAAATAAAGAAACAGCTGCAGAAAGTATAAAGGAACTCAGATGGGAAATGAAAGAAGAAATCCCTGAATTAATAACATCTATAGTAAAGAATCAAATGCTGAAACATATAGAGGAAACACAATGCCCATCCAGAACAAGTGCAGAGGACACTAGCTCAGGTCAAATGTATGAAATAATAGTGTTCATAGTAAATAAGCAGCAGCAGAAAGCCATAGAGAAATTCAGAGCAGAATACTTTTCCACTAGCTCAGCTAAAATGTATGAATTAATAGCATTGATAGAAAATAAGCAACACAAGAAAGTTATAGAGGAAAGTCTTTCTAAAGAAGACATTGATAAAAAAAGAGATTAGAAAAATGACAGATTCCTTAAATGAGGAATAGAGGGAAGAAATAGATCACATGAAGCAGAGTCAAAGAGATACAGATAAACTTGAAATCTAAATCGCAAGCTTGAAAAACCGTTTAAGTGACAGTAAAGACAGATATCAGATCTTGAAGATACTGGTTCAGCTAGCAAAAAGGTAAGAATGGATCTCTTAGAAAAAACTCGGTTGCAGGAAAAAATAATCCATCACCTGCAAGATGATGAAAAGATGAACAATGTGAGACTAATAGGCATCAATGAGAAAGAAGGCATCAATACAAATGAAATTAAACAGATATGGGCAGAAGTAATACCAGAAAAAATTCCCAGATATGACATTCAGGTAGCTGAAGCATACAGAATGCAAAGTAACCTCAAGCTAATTTTAAAAACACCGCGACATATAACAGTAAACAACCCAGAAATTCAGCACAAGATAAGTAAACTGTAAGTCACTAGAGAAAAGAAGCATATCACATTCAAAGGAAAATCCATCAGAATTACAGCCAACTTCTCTTCACAAACCATGAATGCAAGAAGAGCATGGAGCAGAGTACTTCATGTCCACTATGAAAACAAATTTCAGCCCAGACTACTATATCCTACAAAAATCTCTTTCAAGTTTAATTCAGAAGTGAAATACTTCCATGACAACAACTGAATAATTTCATGATGACAAAGCCAACCCTACACAGGCTAATGAAAGATGTTCTAGAGAGGGACCCAAATGATCATAACTTCCTGAATGAGATCAGAAGCAACCACATAAATAGGGCAAGCAAATAAACACAGGAGAAAAAGGAATAAGTGACAACAGGTAAATAACATGTCAATCATGATTTAATGCATCTCAATTATAACCATCAATGTAAATGGACTCAATTCACCAATTAAGAGAAATAGACTGGCATATTGGATTAGGAAACAAAATTCAAAAGTATGCTGTATACAAGAAAAACACTTAACTCATAAAGACATTCATAGGCTGAAAGTCAAAGGATGGAACACAATATTAAATGCTCCAGGAACTCAGAAAAAAGCGGGAGTAGCAATCCTATTCTCAGACAGTCTCAACTTCAAACCAAAAAGGATCAAGCGAAATAAAAAATGCCACTATATACTGGACAGGTGAAAAATTCAAGAGGAAGAGGTAACACTCATAAATATGTATGCACCAAACAAGGGAGCCCACAAATATATAAAGCATATCATAATGGACATTAAAAATCTAATATCCAAAACCACAATTTTAACATGAGCACTTAAAACCCCCTTATCCCAAAAAGATATGTATACCAGACAAAAAGTTAGCAAAGAAATAACAGAACTGAACCAGAGCTTGAAACAAATGGACTTGGTGGAGATATACAGAGTGTTCCACCCAAACACAGCAGAATACACATTTTGTTCAGCTGCAAATGGGTCATTTTCTAAAACAGGCAACACACTGGTCTATAGGACATGATTAATTATATGTAAGAAAACAGAAAATTTCCAGGGACATTATCTGAGCACAGTGCAATTAAAACTGGAAAAGCATGACAAACAAAAAAAGATGAAAACCCTAAATACATGGAAATGAAATGACACCCTACACAGCAAACAAAGGGTCACAGATGAAATTAAACAAGAAATTCAACAATATCTACAATTCAATGAAAATTCAAGCACAACTTATCGTAATGTTTGGGATAAGATGAAAGCAGTTCTCAGAGGGAGATTCATAGCTGTGAACACATACCTTAAGAAAACAGAACGGGAACAAACAAATACCCTAATGCTGTACCTTCAACAACTTGAAAAGGAGGAGCAAATCAAACCCAGACCCCAAAGATGGGAAGAAATCATAAAGAATGAACAAGAAATTAATTCAATTGAGATGAAGAAAACAATTCAAAAAATTAACAAAGCAAAAAGCTGGTTCTTTAAAAGATTAAATAAAAACGATAAGCCCCTAGCTATCCTCATCAAAAAGAGGAAATAAAAATTCAAATACAAGACATAAGGGAGACCCAGTCCTAGCCCAGGTCCGGTGAGTGTGCGGAGAGTTTCCTGCTACCCTGCGCCGGCGGGACCAGTCCCAGCCCAGTAGGCAGCGTGGGCCTGGCCCTCTCCCACCCCCTCGGGCCGCCCCACACCACTCTGCCGTACCTCCCCACCCGTCCTGCCGAGTAGGAAATTCTGCCGACTTCCGGGAAACCCCAGACCCAGTCCTAGCCCTGGTCCGCAGCAGGAAGGAGCTGAGCACAGCAGGCAGACCCAAGTCAGTCGCAGCTGGATAAGTCCAAACTCTGTAGAGCTCCACCTGAACTTCAGTAGGTGTGAA
>NW_004524987.1:439281-440629 GCF_000260255.1 Octodon degus | reverse complement strand
CAGACATAGAGAAATCATTCCTAAAATTTATCTGGAACCGGAAAAGACCTAGAATAGCAAAGGCAATTCTGCGCAATAAAGACAAGGCACGTGGCATTACCCTTTCTCACTTCAAAATATACTACAAGGCTACTGTGATAAAATCAGCATGGTACTGGCATCAAAATAGACCTAAGGAGCAATGGAATAGATTAGAAGACACTGAAGCCCCTAAGAACGCACTCAGCCACCTTATCTTTGACAAAGGGGCCAAACATACTCACTGGAAGAAAGATAGCCTCTTTAACAAATGGCGTTGGAAAAGCTGGCTCTCTATATGCCGAAAACTCAAACTTGATCCAGGTCTGTCACAATGCGCTAAACTAAAGTCAGAAAGGATTAAGGATCTAAACTTTAAAGCAGAGACCCTAAATCTCCTGGTAGAGAAAGTAGGAGGAACTCTTGAAAACATAGGGGTAGGCAAAGAGTTCATGGCCAGAAATCAAATCGCACAGGTAACAGTTGAAAGAATTCACAACTGGGACCTGCTCTTACTGAGAAGTTTTTTCACGTCAAATAAATTAACAACAAAGTGAAAAGGCAACCCACAAATTTGAAAAAAATCATGGCAAATAAATACTCAGACAAAGGTCTGCTCTCTAGAATCTATAAAGAAATAAAAAACACTAGGTCCCCAAAATTTAAAGACCCAATCCAGAAATGGGCATCCGAGATGAATAGATGATTTTCAGAGAAAGAAATTATAGAAGCGAATAAATACAAGAAAAAATGCTCCACATCACTAGCCATTCCTGAAATGCAAATTAAAACCACATTGAGATATCATCTCACCCCAGAAAGCATGGCTATTATAAAGAAATCACCCAACAACAAATGTTGGAGAGGCTGTGTGGAAATAGGAACCCTTCTCCACTGCTGGTGGAAGTGTAGACTAGTGCAACCGTTATGGAAATCAGTATGGAGACTCCTTAGAAATGTTGGTCTGGAAATCCCCTTTAAACCAGCTATTCCTCTGCTGGGAATTTTCCCAGACGATCTGAAAACATCATATCATAGGGATATATGTGTGGCGATGTTTATAGTGGCACAATTTGTAATACCCAAATCTTGGAAATAACCAAGATGCCCATCACCTGAGGAATGTTTGAGAAAGATGTGGTATTTCTACAAAATGGAGTATTATTCAGCTATTAAGAATGATAAACTGCAAACTTTTATATTGAAGTGATTGACACTTGAACATATACTCATAAATGAAATAAATCAGTCACACATGTGTAAATATCATATAGTCTCCCTAGTATTAGAACTCCAAAGAAGAAATACAAATAGAAAGATATAATACAAG
>NW_004524987.1:436417-438579 GCF_000260255.1 Octodon degus | reverse complement strand
AATACTTGATGAAAAATATCTGTTCCTTATTATTCCTAAGATGTTTGAAATGCAGTGAGATGGTGAAGTTCAGCTTAATAGCCTAAATCCTTTGATAATAACAATAAGCTTGTCTTCTGGATGGTTCACAATCTAGGGTTGCAGTCCAAAATTAGAGAAAACGGAAGGCTACAAGGTAAGCCAACATTTTGGCCCTAACCTTCTAAGGTCAGTTAAGACTCAGGACATATGAGAACTTGTATTGTAACTTCATGTACCTCAACAGTGTCCCAAATTTTCTGATCAAAAATTTTATGGGGCCAAAGATGAAAGTGATCGATGTCGTAGAGTGTGCCTGAGGAGAGTCACAAGGGGAAAAAACCCCTCTCTCAGGCTTTCACAGAGAGCACGTTGGCCAAGCAATGGCCGTGACTCTTCCACATCACTGCACTGACAAAGGTTCTACAATCTGAGGTACAGGTTCTCAGGATAAATCCTGAGGGCATTTCACTGACCTTCTCAGACCCAAAAGCTACAACTCTTGTTGCACAGGTCCTGCTTTAGCTTGGTCTTAATCATCCAGTAGAGAAGTATGAAGACGAAATATAGGAAGTAAAGCTATGCTTTTATGTTGAGCTGTGGAGGACTCAGGTCAATTATTTCTGAAATTGCCAGTTAAACAGAATACCCAATGCTACTATGGGCTGCTGGACTCTTTTAGAATATTTTGTTGAGTTTACACACCTATAATTTTCAATAACGGAACTTAGAAAAATGGGGTATACTGATGAGTGTCCATTTTGTATCCGTGTATTCAAAGTGGTTAGGATAGATATATAGTTGCATTCTCTTAATGAATACAATATTTCTTCTAATGGTGTTTGTAAATAGGATCTCAAGACCGCAACTTGTATAGCTATTAACCACAAAGAAGAATATATGCAGTGTGTTATTTGTTGAAACTGTACTTCCGATTTGATTTGAAACTGTCTCATTGCTATCTGTTTATCAAAAAAAAAATTTGAAAAAAAAATAGAAATGGGCAAGGCAATTATCCTGAGTATCTCCAGAATTTTGATCCAGCAGTTCATTTTAAAGATTCTCACTCTGACTAACTATATATACTGATATCTGTTAAGTAAGCAACTTCACTGTAGTTGGTAATCTGTCATAGTAGTTTCATGCTTGGAGTGCCTGTCATTCTGGTCTTCTAAATACGGGATGCCTGTCATGATATGGCAGTTGCTGCTGTGCTGTCTCTCAGGTAGATGATTGTCGATAAAGAAGAGGGTGGTGAATGAAAGCAAGAGACAGGAAAAGGAATGCTGTGGGCCTGTCCTGCTTCAAGGTTGTATATTATTAGATTTTTGGACTTATTTGAAAACATAAGAATAATAAAATTCTTCACTCTTATTTTTAAAATATATTCTAATTTTTAAATGTTATTTCCTCATATTCTGTAGGGACTTAAATTTCAAGATATCGATACATAATGAAAAATACCTCTTCCATGTTATGCCTAAGATTTTTGATATTCAGACAGATAGTGAAGTTAAGCTTAACGGCCTAAGTTGCATGATAATAACAATAAGCGTGTCTTCTGGATGGTTAACAACCTAAGTTTGCAGACCAAAATTAGAAAAAAAGTAGGGCCACAAGGAAAGCCAATATTTTGGCCCTACCCTTCCAAGGTCAATTAAGACTCATGACCTATGAGAACTTGTACTGTAATATCATGTAACTCGGTAGTGTCCCAAATTTTCTGATCAAGGAGATTATCGGGACAAAGAGGAAAGTGATCGATGATGTAGAGTGTGCCTGAGGAGAGTCACACTGAGAGGAAACATTCCCTCAGGCTTTCACAGAGAGCACATTGGCCAAGCAATGGCCATGACTCATCCACATGGCTGACACTGACAAAGCATCTACAATCTGAGGTACAGGATCTCAGGATAAATCCTAAGAGGTTTTCACCTACCTTATCAGACCCAAAAGCTACAACTCTTGTTGCATAGGTCCTGCTTTACCTTGGTCTTAACCATGCAGTAGAAAATATAAAAACGAAGTATAAGAAGTAAAGCCATGGGGCTGGAGAGATGGCTCAGTGGTCTAAAGCACCTACTTAGAACAATTAGCAAGCATCAGGGACCGCGGTTCGATCCCCCAGCACCACATGCCAGCCA